>NW_015388211.1:12483-44062 GCF_001527695.2 Protobothrops mucrosquamatus | reverse complement strand
GTTAATGTTTCAATTAAATAGAAATTAGAAACAATGGAGTGCCTTTCACCCTTGGATGTATTGTGTATTTTAAAATCCCAGACTAATTACTGCTACAATTGTTTTGATACTTGTTTCTACAGAGGAATGTAACTTAATAATAATGTAGCAAGTTTGACATAATGTGTTGATTCAATGAAAGTAATGTCCTAGTTTTTTTATAGCTGGAGATTGCTATTACAAGTTTGCAATTTAGGCAGTTGCTCTTTTTATAGATAACCTTTGGCAATCAAATTGTAATACATGAAGTGATAAATCAGATATTTTGTGCACTGTCTAAATCCATATCATATTATTTCATTGTACTAATGTGTGAAAATAGCTTACTGTGTATATAGATTTTTTAAATAGATGGCTAGGATGGTTTTAAATGACACATCTATATGTAATACATTTTAACTGCTAGTGTCCCACTTTATTTGACTCAGACCTTGTGCTTCACAGCTCCCAACAATCCCTTCATGCCCAACTCCTTTGTGGTTGAGCATAAACACAAAGGGATAGGAGCATGGATATATTATGGAAGCTGCTGAAAACCTTTTTTAAAATTGATTATGTGCCATCAAGTCATTCTTGACTTCTAGCGATCACATAGCAAATTTTTCTCCATAATAATCTATGCTTAAGGTGGTCTTTTCGGCCTTTCATCGTACTCGTCGCTCTTGCTACTGAGTCCATCCACCTTGCTGCTGTTTTTTTTTCCTTTCCTTCCACCTTTCTTAGAATTAGAGCCTTTTCCAGGGAGCTAAGTCTTCACATAATGAGTCTGAAGTAGGAAAAAGTTTACTACTATTTCAAAATTAATTTTTATTGAAGAGATTTTTTAGAGAGCAAAAACAATAAAAATTTAAAGATTACAAAAGTAAAGAAAACTGATAAGTGAGTAAATACACAAGAAAAAGAAAAGAAAAAAGATATAAAGGAGCAGTTTCTGATTTTCTTTACACCAGTTATAAATGCATTTATATTTTATTCCAACTGTCTCTATAGTGATATCATGGTTCCTTTCTATATTCTGATATCAAAACTACTGTATATTTTTTCTGTTTTCAGCAAAAACTCTGTAAAATCGCTGATAAACGTAGTTGTCTTTTTCTTAATCAGGCAAGTCAATTTGGCCATCTCTGCAAATTCTGTCATTTTCATTCCTTTATTGTATTTCACAGTTGTTCCATCTTTGTGCATCTAATAATCTCACTGAAGATACTATGTACAAAAACAATCTTCTGGAGACCTTTTCTATTCTGTTCATTAGTCTCAACAAAAAACTCCTCTGGTTTCAGCTGAATATTAATCTTTAAATTCTTTGTATCTCTATGTGTATTTGAATTCAAAATTTTCTAGCTGATACAATGACCCTTCATGTTTTCCTCATTTCCATCATGTTTGAAATACCTTTATACAATCTAGAAAATGTTTCTGGTGTGATTTTACAGTAGTTTTAATGAAATTTATATAATATATATTCTGAATTCAAATATTAATAAACAATGGACAAGCCAGACATTTTGTTACTGGTGGAGGAAATGCAATGGTGAAAAATTAAAGTTCTACATTTAGGCAAGAAAAACCAAATGCACAGGTATAGTATAGGTGGTACTTGGCTCAATAGTACCGTTAGTAACTGAGAGAGGGATCTCGGAGTCTTAGTGGACACTCACCTAAATATGAGCCAGCAGTGTGCTGCAGCTGCCCAAAAAGCCAACAAGGTGCTAGGCTGCATTAACAGAGGGATAGAATCAAGATCATGTGAAGTGTTAATATCACTTTACAATGCCTTGGTAAGGCCACACTTGGAATACTGCATCCAGTTTTGGTCACGATGATGTAAAAAAGATGTTGAGACTCTAGAACAGGGCTTTTCAACCAGTGGTACGGGTACCACCTGTGGTACATTGGCACCTGGCAGGTGGTACGTGACCATCCTAGAAAAGTGGTAGTGGGGGAGGGGAATGAGCTGAACCGGTGGCAGCACCGCACAAGCCTGAGCGAGAGATGGCTGGAGCTGCAGGGCTGTCAGGGCTGAGCGGAAGTGCCAGGATCAGCGCCAGGCTCCAGCTGGAGCCCGGCGCTGATCCTGCCGCTTCTGCTGAGCCCAGAAGAAGCGCCGATCAGCTGGAATGTTGCAGCATCTCCAGGGTCTTGTGATTTACATTAAGATGCTTGGTGACATGTTGTAACATAAATAAAAGACTTTTTAGGAAAACAATGCCTGGAAGTTCTTTGAAGTGTTTCATTAGTCGGAAGCTGACATCATATTTATGACAGTCACAGTGTCCCAGGGTCATGTGAAGTGACCAAAACCTGCTGCAACCACCCAGCAGACGGGGGAAATAAAAACCAAACACCCCCCCACCTCTCCCCCGCTGCCAATCCTCAACAGATATGCTCACAACAATGAAAACCTTGGACAGGAGGAAGAGCGCGGGCGGGCGGGCAGGCAGGTATCTTCCTCGGCTGTGGCTTGGGGGGCACTTTTTTCAATGCTATTGTAACTTCGAACAGTCATTAAGTGAACTGTTGTAAGTCAAAGACTACCTGTACTTTATCACTTTTTTCCTTTTTTTTTTTTTTTGTCATCAAGTTTTAGACACCTTGCTAGGCAACTGGTGGTACTCGGATATTGCCATATCCTAAAAGTGGTACAGTGAGTGAAAAGGTTGAAAAGCCCTGCTCTAGAAAGAATACAGAGAAGAGCAACAAAGATGATTAGGGGACTGGAGGCTAAAACATAAGGAACGGTTGCTGGAATTGGGTATGTCTAGTTCAGTGATGGTGAACCTTTTAGAGACCGAGTGCCCAAACTGCAACCCGAAACCCACTTATGCATCGTCGGGTGCCGGGTGGGTGTGGTCCATTGGCTGGGTGTGGCCCATTGGGTGGGTGTGGCCCATTGGGTGGGTGTGGCTGCAGTGGTAATGGCAGACTGGGTGGGACTAAAAAGTTCAATCAATCAATTCCAACTTTGCAAGATCTTTTTTTTCCCCGCAAGAAGTTGAAATTGACTGATTGATTGAACCTTTTTTTTTTTTTTGCACACAGCAGCGGAGGCCTAAAGCGAAAAGGTTTTATAAAACCCAGCTGAAGGCCTAGGACTGGGGCGATGGTGCGCGTGCCCACAGAGAGGACTCTGAGTGCTGCCTCTGGCATCCGTGCCATAGGTTTGCCACCACTGGTCTAGTTTAATGAAGAGAAGGACGAGGGGAGACATGATAGCAGCGTTCCGATATCTCAGGGGCTGCCACAAAGAGGGCGTCAAGCTATTCTCCAAAACACCTGAAAGCAGGACAAGAAGCAATGGATGGAAATAACCAAAGAGAGAAGCAATCTAGAACTAAGGAGAAATTTTCTGACATTTAGAACAATTAATCAGTGAAACAACCTGCCTCCAGAAGCTGTGAATATTCCAATACTGGAAATTTTAAAAAGAGACTGGACAACCATTTGTCTGAAATGGTATAGGATTTCCTGCCTGAGCAGGGGGTTGGACTATATGATCTTGAAAGTCCCTTCCTCCTCCTCCTACTCCTCCTCCTACTACTACTACTACTACTATACTACTACTACTACTACTACTACTTATTATTATTATTATTATTATTATTATTATTATTATTATTATTATTATTTATATCTGACAGCCATATGTGAAATACTATCAAGGTGCAATCATTAGGTGTTCTGTACTAAATGCATTTTTAGAAATGGTCATTGTATTGATTTAATTAAGGAAAGAAACACATTTTCTCCCTTTTAGAGGATCAGTGCAATTCTATTAAGCAGTGGCTTTAAAACATCCTAGCTTAATGGAATATTTGGAATATTGCATCCTAGCTTAAAGGAATATTTCCTAACAATTCAACTGCTAAAGAAATAGTAAGAAATTCTGCACATGGGTCATGATCTCAGGAGTGCACATGTAAGCGACAAAGGTATTCCAGCAGACTCTGTATTCCCAATACAAGGCAGGCAAACTAGCTCTCAGAGGAAAACTGAATTCTCCTGTTGGGAATGACTCAGTCTTTGATCATTTCAAGCTTAAACTATTGCAGCATGCTCTGCCTGGGGATGCCTTTGAAGGCTGCATAGAAACTTCAGTTGGTATAAAATGTAGCTGCCCACTTCCTGGTGAGTAAGAACCACTTTAATGATATAACACTTTTATGGATGCTTCATCACTTGCTAAATGATGGTACACTCAAATTTAATGTGCTAGTATTTATATATAAAGCCCTATTTAGAAATAATGTGGTGTTTGAATGGCCTTTTGTTGACTTTTCCAGGGACATGGTTTAAATTTATTATAAAGGTTTTAACTGGCATATTTTGAATTTTAGGGGATTATGTGTTTCATGCAGTGTAAACTGAGTTTTGAGATTAGGCAGTATATAAATTTCTGTAATAAACTTGTAAGAATTGCAGTTTAATGAGATATTCTGAAATCATAAAGATAAATTCTCAGTTACATTAAGTCTCATCAGATTAAGGTGTCCTTTGATTAGCAATCTGAAATGAATCTTTTTTACATTTCCTTTCATTTGTTTCTTCATGTGTTTTGTAAAAAAATTATTTAAATCGTGATGATACTATCTCTAATTCAGACATGTCAAACTCATGATGTCGCGCGATGTATTGGGACTGTTTTGCCATTGCCGGCAATGGGGTGGATGCGGCTTCCGCGTGATGCATCTGGCCCACGGGCCGGCAGTTTGACACCCCTGCTCTAATTGGTTAATTTTAGGTATGCACTCAAATGACCCTTTGGGCAACGTTGACAACAGTGAATTATATATTAAAATTGATATATTAAAATTCTGTCTCAAATTTAGCTCTTTGTGAATTTCTTCAAATTTGCAGTTAGATATTTAAGAATGCCAGTACATTCAGGAGTGTTGAAGAAAGTGCTGTAACATCTGCCTTTAGGAAGAGATTTACTGGTTTGAGAAAAATATATTTTTAATTGATGGCAAAATTTGTTTTGCTGCATGAAAGTAGAGGGTATTTTACTATCGCTATGTCTGGATTTTATAGTTTTCCCACCTCTTTAACTTTTTGGCATTCTATAACAGGGCCGTGGCCTATTCGCGACTAGGCCACGCGAGTGGTGGGCCTGTGCGCATACACACACGGGTGCAGCTCAACTTGCGCAAGTCAAGCTGCGCTTGCTTGCACGCCACCCACCACTCGCATGGCCCGATTCTCCTCTCCCCCCCCCACTGGGCCACCAAGCTGCAAAAATTGGGGACTGCTGTTCTTTAAGATAGGAAGCTTTTTTAAAAAAATAAAGAGTATTTTTCACACTTGGGAAGTTAACTCAACAGATCTTTAGGGACTAAATCTGTACTTATTTTCTATTATATAATATTGACACTGCTATGTACAGCTGTCTGACATATTTTAAATTCAAAATATGCTGCTTCAACCTAACAAGTATTCCAATACTGTGCAATCTTAGTAGAAGTATTTCAAACTCAAATGTAGAATTGGATGTGACAAAGTGCTTCTGATAAATTTGGGAGAAGGTATGTCAAGCTTGAAATATTTTGCACAACTGTGCTATTCCATGGTTTTCTTTTTTTGGCTGGATTAAAATAGTAATATATTCATGTCTATTAGGTTTTCATTTATTGATTTTGCAAATAGCTGTATTTTAACAAAATAATGGTGACTGTTAAGACAGACTGCACATGACATGAATGACTTTAATAAAATGCAAACCTGCATTTAAAAGCATACAAATTACAGTTTATGGTGGAAGGGCAAAATTGCCAGAAGAGTAAAAAAACAAGAACCAGACTATGTAGATATGGACTTGATTGATTCTGTTCACTTACTAACAAGTTCTCTAGGTGAATTGCTCATCTACAGCACCCATAAGCTGCGAACTATAAAAATAAGTAGCATAATACAAAAAATATTAAAATCTTAATTGGCCCATTATTCAAACATCTTAAAATTTTGAAATCTGGGAATGTCCTACTCAGTAAAAACATAGCATTATGGGAGGCCGTCTTGAGAGAATATTCTGTAAGTGTTGGATATTCCAAACCTCTGCCTGCCTCTGGAATACATACGTCACAGGGTTTTTTTCAATGTAGATTTATTTTCTACATGGAGAAGGAAATGCAGACAATTTGATACTAAATAGACTTTGTTGATTGCCCATGATTCTACCATAGTTTTTCTTACTAGTCAAGAATGTGTTCTAAAAAGGGGTGTTTTCTAATAAAGAGTCACTTTTCAGAATGAGATCGGTGTTCTATAAATTTAATAAATAAATATAAAATTAGGCAACATCCAGTTCCAGCATTCTGTTTCTTCTCCCCATTCCCGAACACAAACGATCACGCACAATGCTTAGGCAGTTCTCAACTTACAGCCACAATTGGTTCTGGAATTTCTGTCATAAGTCGTCATGTTCTTAAGTCATCCCATGACCAGACTTGATTTTATGGCCATTTTTGCCATAGTGGAAGTTGAGTCACACAGTTGTAAGGACAAATCTAGATCAACCAATGGCATTTTTGTGCCAGTTAGGTTGCATTGCATTGCCTTGCATTCTTGCATGCTTCCCATTCTACTCAAGACACACGAGCAATTCTATATCTATGGTCATGTTCTACACTACAGTTACATTAGTTTTGACAAAAATGCTCAACTGATAGAAAATGTATTTGTTGCCATTCTAGAATTTTTATTATATTCGTCATATTTTTGCTTTGCAAAAATAATTTGAGAGATTTTATTTGTCTCAGTCATCTCATTTTATTTAGTCTTTGACTGGAACCTCCATCGCTAAGCAATGTGGTTGTTAAGTCATCATGTGACCATGCCCAATTTTATGACCTTTTTGCCACAGTCGTTAAGTGTATCTGGCTGTGACTTTGCCTGTTGGAAGCTGGTTGGGAAGGCCTAGCCTGTTATATTTTGCTATTAAATTGTTAATTTCTGAATAAAGCTTATTGCCTTTTGTGGTACTGGTTTACACACTTTCTTTTTAATTCTGGGTGGCATCCCACCTTATTCTTACTGATGTTTATTTTGTATAATTTTCTTGGAAAATAATTTTCAAAGTTTGAATTAATTGCTGCCTTGGGGCTCCTTTTTACAATATGAATCCTGCAACAAAAAGGCATGCATTTTATTCAGATAAATATAACTCCCACTCTAGGGCAGAATGTTTATATCTTAAAACTACAGGTAGCCCTTGAGTTACAACAGCAACTGAGACTGGAATTTCTATCACTAAGTGGTTGTAAACTGTGACATCATGTACACTCATTACTTAGCAATGGCAATTCCAGCAGTTCCAGGCAGGAACTGTAGAGCACAGGCAATTCTACAGGCAGGAGAATCCTGTCGGCATGCACTGTTAAGTGCAGGCAGGTGAAAAAGCAGTGGGAGAGGAAGCAGCTTCCAACTTCCTGCTGGCTTCCCAATTGACTTTGCTTGTGGAAAGCCAGCAAGGAACATTGGAAATCATGTTCACATGATTACAGTATGTGTTTATACAATTTTCAGCCACAAGCTGCAATAGTCCATTGGTTTAGGTGGCTGTAAAATGTTGTTAGAAAAATCCATGATGCACTAAATATCAATACTAGAGCCTACAATGACTAAAATGTTGAGTCCAGCACTCCAGAACATTAGGATTATTATTCAGGAATGTTTGCAATTCGTTTTCATCAGGCATGATGGAATTCCATTAAAACTAGATAATAATCTTTCTGGCTCAGCCATATTTACAAATTTATGTCTTTCAGATATTTCATGCATGGTGTTTGCAAGGAAGGGGACAACTGCCGTTATTCCCATGACCTCTTCACTACTCACTCTGGCATGGTGTGTAGGTATTTTCAGCGAGGATGCTGTGCTTATGGAGATCGTTGCAGGTATAGAAATGCAGCTGTATGTTCTATGTTTTAACAAGGAGCAAATTCCTGATATTTATGGCTATTCATCTACAGTGGCTTTTAAAAGAAATGAACAAGTTTTAGTTCAATGAATGTGATAAAATATGGGTAAGCCTGATCATGGAAGTTGCACATTACCCATCTCATATGTTACCACCAATGCTGATGTAGTAGCAGATTACTCAGTATAGTGGGAGCAGCAGTACTACTGTACTAATAAGCAACAAATGGTTTCCCATCACTGAGAATCTTATGTAGTGTGTTATACAGATACATTTTGTATTCTACAGAAGCTTGTGCAGATACTGAGAAAAAGGACTGTTCTGTAGAATTTCAATGATAAACTGAACTTGGAAATATAATGTCAAAGTGAGACTACTGTGTTTATAATTGCCTTCTAACTGCCATTTTCTGTACAGTGCAAAACTTTTATAGAAGTCATTTAGGAAGCAGGATCACAACAAAATTAATATTTTACCCCTACGCCCTATTTCAGGCTAGCTTTGTCTAACCTGATACCTTCCATCTGGGATGCCTCTCTAAAGTCACTCTAATCCCCATCATCCACAAATGTAAACAATGCTCCGGGGTGCCAAATATGTGGAGATCAACAGGACAGAGAAAATTGACTATCTCTCAAAAGTTCACATGTCTAATTCAACAACCATATTAAAGCCCCATAAAACATTGAAATTGTTTTTGTTTTCAAATAATCGATTGGTGAACAGTCTACATGTAGAGTAATAAAGTATATATTCTTTAATGCAAATGCAGTCATTGCAAAGGGGCTCAGGAAGAATGATATACAGTACTCTTATATGCATGCAGTTTAATTTCTTCCTCCTGTTTTTATCTTGTAATGTAAAAAAATATATCAAAACACAATGCAGAAATGTACTTAAGATGAAATAATTGGAAGCAGAGAAGAAAGAATTCCTAGGGTAGAATCCAGTTACAGTAATGAGCGGAAGTCCACAAATATGATGGGAATGCAGATTCGTTTTCTCTCACTGACCTTCAAAATCTGCTTTAGAGACCTTTTAGAACAGATTTTGATTTCCCAATAATTGCTTTCTCTTACTGATCAAAAAAGTTGATAAGTGGATTATATCGTTCACATATTTTTCCCTCAAGGGCAGTTATATCTGATGGCTCTTCCAGCGGTACAGAGTGCTAGAGAAAATATTTATCTCAGTGAAGCTTAACAAGTCTCTTCAGAACACATTGTCCAGTAACTATTTAAGACCACTTCAAGTATTTTAATAGACTCTCTTTCTCATCCCCCTTCTATATAATGCATTTCTGATTCTTTGAAGCAACTTCTTTTAGCTGGAATTCACATAGCATTATTTTTGCAATTTCTGTCTTTGCTCCTTATCAGATATGAACATACCAAGCCATTGAAAAGAGAAGAAACGACTACTGTGAGTCCAGTTGCAAAAACCTATCCTTCGGCCTCAACGGATGTGACCCCATCTCCTGGAACACTTGAAGTGAGCAGCAATGAGACTGAAGACAAAGAGCTGGCAGCTGCAGGAGCTGGGGCTGAAGATTGGGTGAATGCCGTGGAGTTTATTCCTGGGCAGCCGTATTTTGGTCGTGGTAAGTTGATTCATTGTAATAGAAATAAATGTTCATTGCCAATCATGGCATCTTTTTATGTGTCTCCCTAGACTTAGTATCGAAGCAAGAGCTGTATTCATTTGAACAGTTGTTCCGCTTTGTGTTATAAGCTGCCTTATAATGAATCACACACTGATTTATGGGGTTCCTTCCCAATATTGCCACTGAGGGCAGTGCCTCCCTATGGTCCATTTAGTTGAGCACAATTGGCCAGCCATCTGTTGTGGTCTGAAGGTGCCAAACATTCTAGGGAGGCCTTTAAATTGCATATTCATTAAAGGAAGGTCCACTGAACTCAGTCACATAAAAAAAACATACCTAATATAATAACAAATGAGTGTGGGCAGCAAGAGGAAGTTATATATGGAAAATAGTACTGCAGTCTCCAGATTTTATCAGCTAGGAGACATTTGCCTTTATGTATCATTTGCCTTTCTATAGTTTAGAGTTAAACAGAGAATACAAATTTGTCCAAGAATTTATCCCTCCTTCTATTAGGAATATTTTCCTTATCCAAGTGATATGTGTTCTTTTTCTAACTGAAGTTGGTACTTTTTATGTGTGAAGTGAAAAACATTGAAGTCTCTGAGGATCACAGGGACTGGAACCATAATGCCTTTTTATCTTTAGAACCTCAGCAAACCGCCATTTCTTCTCCTCTGAGGATTAAGTGTAATCTGATACCAGCAATATCTGATAGAATGTATGGATCAAATGCAGAATTATTCATTTGTACTTCAAACTTAAAATATCAGTTCTGATGATTAGGCTTCCTTGATTCTTCCCTATGCCCAATTTTTGTAGTGCTTTGCTTAATTAAAAATCTAGCAAACACACAAGCTTGCACTTTCTGTTATTCCAAATATTTTCGTTGGTTCTAATAATTTATCACCATACAGGTGTAACTTTTGGATTTTTGGCCACATATATAGCAAAAGCAATAGCACTTAGACGTTACAGCCCTCTTTAAGTGGTTTACAGAGTCAGCATATTGCCCTCAACAATCTGGGTCCTCATTTTACCGACCTCAGAAGGATGAAAGGCTGAGCCGGTGAAAATCCAACTGCCAAACTGCTGGCAGACAGCAGAATTAGCCTGCAATACTGCATTGTAACCACTGCACCACTATGGCTCTTAAACCTAGCTGTGATTGTTTTTCACGTTATTTTAAACTTTCAGTACAGGTGGTCCTTGGTTTATAACTGTTAGCTTAATGATGGCTTGAATTCAACGAAATTGAAATCTGAAAATGTCAGTTATAACCCAGATGTGAAGTTACAACTGTCGACTAATCCCTGCAATCACGTGATTGCAATTTGGGCACTTGGAATTGGTACATTTAAAACCAGTTGCAACATCCCACGCTCATGTGATCATAATTTGTGAGGTTTTTTGCCAGTTTCTGACAAACAAAATCTGGGTAAATATACCATTGGTTGAGATGGATTTGTACTTATTGTATGTCCATGTGACTTGACTTATACCGGTGGTAAAAATGATCATCAAATTGGGTCTGAGAATTTGAAATTCCAATCCCAATTATCTTGGAAGGCTGAGGACTATGTGTTTTACATTTATGTTGTTCAGATGATTATGGTATTACAGAGATTCTAATAAGAGCACATGGCCTAAATTGTTCAGCTTGCTTCTTATGACTAAGCTTTTTGTTTTTGGTGTGCAGATCTTGTTGAATGGCCTTTGTTCAAGTAATTTCTTTAGTCCGGTCAAGCTGTTGATTAATAACTCTCTTTATTGCCCTGTATATAACTTCCAGTTGTCAGCACTTCTCTAATAATATGTTTACTTCTCTAATGACATGTTTAGGGAGGAACACAGCCATAATTTGTTACATATTACTACTCAAGTCCTGGACACAACCAAATAACACAAACATGCATGTTGTGAACTAAATCATTCCTATAGTTTTATACTTGCTACACTTGCTATTAAAACTGCTATGATGGAACCCAATTTACCCAGATTTCTTAACATTCTCCTGAATATGAGAAATGATTCAGAAAAATCAGCAATGTGAAGCAGCTGCCATTATTTTAGGTGTCCTGCCATATGAGCAGGGTTCACTATTAAGCTGATAATGTGTTAACTAGGGAAAAGACAACTGAAATGCTTCCTTCTCTGGCTTTCCACTACCAGATACCAAAATCCAAACATCATGCGCTGTTTATAATAATTGAAACTAGTAATAATTGTCAATACGTATCTCCCCCAAGATTGTCCTTCATCTAGTAGTTGGCTAAATATTTAAAAGGTGATTCTACATGTCAGTCTGTACGAATGTAAAATCTGCACATTAGCATATCTCCATGCTTTTCACATGCAGTACAGTATGTATCTTCTTAAATGTTTCACTTGGAATGGACCGCTGAACTAAATAAGTATGTTTTCATGTCCTTTATGTTTTTGAAATACATTAAAAAGATGTTTCATGTTGTTTCAAATAACGCTTAAGATGGCATATTTTTGTGTGGAAAACAAGGAAGCGTGATAGAGGGCTAACCTGTAGCTATTTTCCTTAAAATAATTTGTATGATTACATTTTTTAAAAAAAGGCTACTCAGGCTCTACCATTCAAGAATCAAATACTCTGTGTCTTCATTCTGATTGCTCCAGCTGCTCCTTCCTGCACTGAAACTCCCCTGCAGGGAATGGTAATTGAAGAGGAATATGAAAAACAGCAAACCAGCTTAGAGATGAAGAAACAACTATGTCCCTATGCTGCAGTAGGAGAATGCCGTTATGGAGAAAACTGCGTATATATTCATGGGGATATTTGCGACATGTGCGGCTTGCAAGTCCTCCATCCCGCTGATGCTGCACAGAGATCATTACACATAAAGGTAAGTGGGGAAAATAAGTGAAATACCTAGTTGGCTAACAAAAACCGTAGAAACATTTGAATTATTGCAAAAGGTTTCTCAGGTCCAGAGAAGAGCAGAAAAATGATGAGGGGGGATGGAGGCTAAAGCGTACTAAGAACGGTTAAAGGAATTGCGTACATCTAGTCTAATGAAAAGAAGGACGTGTGGGAACATGATAGCACTGTTGCAATATTTGAGAGGCTTCTACAAAAACAAGGGAGTCAAACTATTTTCCAAAGCACCAAAAGAACAAGAAACAATGGATGGAAAATAACCAAGGAGAAAAGCAACCTAGAACTAAGGAGAAATTTCCTAACAGTGAGAGCTATCAGCTAATGGAATAGCTTACCTTTAGAAGTGGTGGGTGCTCCATCACCTGAAGGTTTTCAAAAAGAGATTGGACAACCATTTGTCTGAAATGGTACAGGGTCTCCTGCTCGAGCAAGGAGTTGGACTAGAAGACCTCCAAAGTCCATTCCAAATCTGTTATTCTATGTTTTATTCTATGTTCTAAATCTTTCTTATCATAGGTCCAAGTAAGTGACTGATGGCCTGGGTATGCTGCTATGCAGAGTTTGGGCAGAATGCTTTAGTGTTAACTGGGGCCAGCACAAAGAAAACTAAAGCAGGGTGATACTGCTCTGTGCCTTGAAAAGGTGTCCCTTCCCCAATCCAATCGAATCCAATATGCTGTAATGTGAATTGGATCTAATCTGACATTGGGTTGTTCTACAGCAAGTTGTTTTATAGTAAGAGGGCTATTGCAAAATAAGTCAACGCCAAGTCTCCATCCCCTCCCTTCCCCCAGAGCATCTCCTCTTAGTTGGACCAAATAGATAGGGAAATTCTACCTGCAGAAAACAGTTCCAAAGGTAATAAAGAGACTAAGACATAATAACTAGCACTCTGGAATCGGATCTGGAAACCTACTGGCACCTAGTACTGTCTCCCTGAAGGATAGGGATCATTCGACTAAACTTGCTAATGCAGATTAGCAAATGGACAGCCAGTGGCAGTTTATGGATCGTCCTCAACAAGAACCCCATGTAAAGCAAACTGTTCTGTTATCAGTGCATTCTGATTTAGGTAAGATCATACCTGGAAGGTCAGACAAAGCTGATCAAAGGCTCTTCTGGTCATAACAATAGCAATAGCATTTAGACTTATATGCTGCTTCATAGTGCTTTACAGCCTTTTCTAAGCGGTTTACAGAATCAGCAGATTGCCCCCAGCAATCTGGGTCCTTATTTTACCGACCTTGGAAGGATGGAAGGCTGAGTCAACCTTGAGCCGGTCAGGATCGAACTCCTGGCAATCAGCAGAATTAGCTTGCAATGCTGCTGTCATGTGTCTGATTAACGAAACACTTAAAAGGACTTNGGCTTCTCTTCCGTTACGCATATACATTCTAAGCATTTCCCACTCCCTTATTTTGGGGTCATGGTTCACATCTTCCAATCAACTTGGAAGATGTGATTTACTTCCGGTTTCTTTCTCCCGGGCTATCCTTATTCTCCTCCCTCTTTCCCAGTTGCTGGTTTAACTATATAAATACCAGACAGTTCTGCATATTGTCAAAACGAGAATATACAGTATTTGCAGCGTTGACAGCTGCATTCTAACCACTGCACCATCACTGCTCATAGCAGCCACCTGCTACAATAGTAGAAGTGATTGGTCCAAGAACACTCCCAGATCGTGTGCCTGCTCTTTTGGGGAATACACCCTGTCAAGAACAATATCCATGGATCCCAAATGTTTCTGTACTTGTAGTATCTCTGTCTCCCAGGATTCAGTCCTAGTCTGTTCATAGACTGGGGTAAGTTTGAGTACCATCAGTATATTGACGATATGGAACCACAAACCAATGGATTGTGTTTCCCAATAACTTTAGATAAATATTAAGAAAGATGGGGGAGAAGGACAGCTCTAGGTGTCCTGCAGTGAAATGCCAAAGGCTTGATCTGTCTTTTTTGGGAAAGGAGAATTGCTGCCAAACTATGCTCCTAGTTGCCAATCCTCAGAGAAGATCCAGAAGGATGCTATGGTCAATGAGATTAAATGCCACTAAGAGGTCCAATAGGACCAAGAAAAAAGCACCCTTTAGGTCTGTGGCAGAGCAGTTAAAGTTGCTTCTGTGCTGCATGCAGGCCTGAGTCCAACTGAAAGGTTTCCAGATGATAAACCATCTGATCCAGAATATCCAAGCAGCAAGATGGTTTCTGCATTTGATAATTCTTGTTTTCCTAATTGTTCCTTTGAGGAGGTGAGATAAACTACTTGGTGGTATTTTGCTTTCTAAGATAGATTCTTAGAAAATAGAATATTTTCATAACCTGCCATCTGTATGGGATATATAAGGCTATGTTTCCCCTTTGAAATACATTGAAGCAATAATTGGGAAAATGTGTATTTTAAGTTAACTACAGACTTTAAAATATGCGAAACCCTTTACAAGTGACAGTGTATATCATTACTGCATTTTAAATTTTAGTGAGAAACTTATATAAAGTGAATTTCAATGATAATAGGAAGGACCAAATTTAAAAATAAAAATAAATTGAAGAACTACAGATAAAGCATATCAAGAATAAATGCTTGAGAAATGATATGATTTTGAATATCCTTCTGAAATGTGGTAATAGTTCATTTTACCCAGCTTCTAGATTTTATCCAGTTTCTCCTTAACCATATCATCACATTATTATGATCAGTAAATGTTAAATGTGATTCTCCAGTACAGGTTAATTCATATATTTTTAAAAAAAATAGTTTAGACCTAAAGCGATGAAATATATGATTATACCTTTTATAGAACTGGGCTGCAAATGAAAACAAAGTGAGTTTCAGAGATTTATATTAAAGTCAATCACTATCCTCAACCTTATGATATGGAAGACACAACACAAAAGAAAGATACAATATTCTTGTATCCAGGATACATATTTTCAGCTTAATCACAGCAATTAGGTGGTTCTGTGTCATTTCCATTGATTTGGAGGGATAAAGGAATAAATATGAATATGAGATAGTTTGGCTACCTGTTGCCATTTTTCACATTTACAATTGTGAAAACTAAATTGTGAATAGCTATGTGAGGGGATTGTTATGTTACATGCATTTTATATATTACCAGTCACGTTTCTACTGAAAAATAAGCAACTTATAGTAAAACTGTATTTTATTTCAGTATTTTAGTTCTTCAGGAGAACTAAAAAAAAATCTAAAAACCTAAAAAAAACCCCAAAGATAAGGTGCTTTGGATTCTCACTCTTTCCATGCCCAGGGCACTTTATAATCTGAAATACCTAAGGAAAAATGACTTTTGAAGTTGCATTGTAGAAGTTCTAGACCTCTCAAATGCTTTCGTGATGATTTTTCTCCAAATTTGACTTTATGATCAGATAGTGTCAGTTTCTTCTCCTTTCCTTCACAGTCTTGCATCGAAGCTCATGAGAAGGACATGGAGCTCTCCTTTGCAGTTCAGCGTAGTAAAGACATGGTGTGTGGAATCTGCATGGAGGTGGTATATGAAAAAGCCAATCCCAGCGAGCGTCGATTTGGGATTCTATCCAACTGCAATCATACTTACTGTCTCAAGTGCATTCGCAAGTGGAGGAGTGCTAAACAATTTGAGAGCAAGATCATAAAGTGAGGCACTTCCCCATGTCCGTTGTGCTTTGTTTCTTGGGGAGAATTAGTATTTTGTGTGAACTGGCAACTTCGTCCCTCTTTCATCCCAAGACTGCATTTAATACATAAGTAATGTTATCACTCAGCATTGAGGGTTTTTTGGATCAATTTTCTGACCTCAGTACTCTTGACTGGTCAGCATGGTCCACTGAGTTTGAATGTTAAGTCATACTTTTTTGTTGTTGTTAAATGGAAGCAACCTGCTGTTCTGTTGGTTGCTGTACAAAATCACTTGGGTTCAAATGGTGCAAGAGACAGAAACTCCAAACATGTGTTTCTTAAGTCTTTTCTCGTTCATTACTGAGCCAGTGGCCCATTCCTTTTTAAAATCTGCTTGGAAAAACCAAACCAAACCAAACCAATATGGACATCCAAGAAAACTAAGTTACAAAAATAAATTTATTTATATCTAAAGAAAAATGAGTCTGTGTGTGAAATGTTTTTCCCCTTCATGTTCTTTGAAAACCTCAATAAATGCCTTGGGTTGGGGGTTTGGGGTGGGGGGAGTTTTAAATTGTTTTAAGAAATGCAATAGACTGGACAGACATACGATAGACTGCTTGTAAAGGTGGTTGTATGTCTGTACTGGGAATGGCGCCCCTGTCATGTAGAATTTTGCAGTGCAGTCTGTTCGTTTCCCAGGTCCTGCCCAGAATGTCGGATCACATCTAACTTTGTCATTCCAAGTGAGTACTGGGTGGAGGAGAAGGAAGAGAAGCAGAAACTCATTCAGAAATACAAGGAGGCAATGAGGTATGAGCATTGCAGCCTCGAACCGAATTTGACTGCAGAGGTTAAGCGCGTACATGGAGAAAAGTATTATCTGAAGTCCTCTCATGCCTCCTTCCCACCCCACCCTATGAGATGCATCTTTAACCATGAGCAGATGCATGCTGCGTACACAAGTAACCTTTGTGCCAAATAGCCTCATGTGCTGTTCCCTTGTCCACTCGGTTACAATTTAGCCATAAATAATAGCACATTTTATTCTGGAGTGTTTCCTCTGCATGCACCTATCCATGCGCACACCTTTTCAGTATGCACATCTACATAATCCACTGTGTTAGGTATGTTAATTAATTTAACATGGTTTCTGCAACAAGCAGTCTTTCTTTTTAAAGAAAAAGTCACCTGGCTTATAAAGCAAATACAGTACTGAAATCTGATTGGCTATGCTGTGAGTAAGGGTTGCGATATTTTCCTTTCCAGCAACAAGCCATGCAGGTATTTTGATGAAGGCCGTGGGAGCTGCCCATTTGGAGGGAACTGTTTTTACAAACACGCATATCCTGATGGCCGCCGAGAGGAGCCCCAAAGGCAGAAAGTGGGAACTTCAAGTAGATACAGAGTAAGTCCCACTGCTTTGTTGATTTTTTCTTCTTCTTTGCAATAGAAAAGTAAGTTTTGAATTAGGCTTTTGAAGATAGCTGAATAAAAACTATTTTGAACTACAGGATGGGGAGGGGGCATCAAAAGAATAACTTTGTGAAGCAAAAACTTCATAACCTCTTGTGATTTTTTTTCCTGCACCCTTTTTTTGACAGTTTTTAATCATGAAGGGGTAATCAGCCTAAAGTCCGGGATCGTGTAATGGGCATGTTTATATGTAACATAGCCAAATCAGAGCAGTGCCAATACCATATTTTTATGTTGAATGAATGGCTGACTTGAAAGGCTGACTTGAAAGAATAGTTGATGATTATTGTGAAATATGCATTGATCTACATAAATGTTAGTTTAGTGCTACAGTACATAAAATAATGTATCTAGTCCCCTTTAATTATAAAATGGTGGATAACGATGTAGCTTTAATATTTTTTTTTATTTTAAGAAGGATCAAGTAGTCTTCCCTTGAATGCAGTTGTATCAAGATTAGCAAGAGAGTCTTCCCACCAACTCTAAATTAGTAAGAAAGTAAGAAGACCTGACTGTAGCCCACCCACAAGACTGCAACCTATTAGGTCTGCATTGTGGTCAGCTAAGGACTTGATGATCCCCTTCCATCATCTGTTTGGTGTTTCTTGAAACGGTTGAAAACGGATCCAAAGGTACCTCCCGTTAGGTAGATTGCAATTTGCAGGCTTGTTATAGTGTCACTGTGTTTGTCTGTTTTCAGGCTTCACCTTTGGGACAGGTACACCTTGCATGCAAGTGTGCAAAATCTCTGCCCAACCGATAAAAAAAGTTGTAAAAAATGTCAGGATCATAGTTATATTTTTGTGATCCTAATTTCTTGCATGGGTATCTGCAGAGTTTTTTCTTTGACTTTCAGACACTGATAGCGTTAGAGCGGCAATCTTGACACCCTAAATCAGGGGTCCCCAACCTTGGCAACTTTAAGACTTGTGGACTTCAACTCCCAGAATTCTGGGAGTTGAAGTCCACAAGTCTTAAAGTCGCCATGGTTGAGGACCCCTGCCCTAAATAATCCCCCTCAGTCGAAAGATACCAAGCTTTCCCAATTTTATTCAGTATTTGAGGAACAAGGAGTATTGGAGCACTAGCTGTGGGAATCATCTACACCAGAGAACTGGGTTTGTTTGGGGAATGGCGGCTCGTGTGAGGCCAATAATTCTGCTCTACTTGTAGGCTCAGCGGAGAAACCGGTTCTGGGAATTCATTGAAGAGAGGGAGAGCAGCGATCCCTTTGAGAATGATGAGGATGAGGTGGTGACCTTTGAGCTGGGTGAAATGCTTCTCATGTTGCTGGCGGCAGGAGGCGATGATGACCTAACAGACTCCGAGGATGAATGGGACTTGTTTCATGATGAGCTGGAAGACTATTATGACTTGGACCTATAGCACATCTTTGTGGTGTTTGGACTGTCTGCTCCATTTTTTTTCCCCTCCCGGGCAGCAGCTCTTTTTTCCTGTGGTGTTGTGGCAGTGCCTGTGTTTTTCTCCTAGGCAGGCCTATCGATTCCAGGCGCTGCTGTTGTAATAACTCCCCCCCCCAGCCCCCCAAATCTGTCTCCTTTTCCCTCCCCTCCAACCTGTCCCCCTTTCCAAGCCCTAGGAGTGTGTTTCTTTTTCTGTTAAACAAATGACATGAAATAAACCTTTAAAACGTTAGGGGTTTTTTTTTTTTTTTTTTGTAAAAATGAATTTAACTGTCAGACAGTTAGATTAGATTTGTTGCTTTATATCTGTGTTCCTGACAGGATTCACCCAGTTCCAGGGTTCAAATGTTTACAGGACTTCCACACTCATCTTTAAAGAGCCCAGATACAAACTTGAGAACACTGGCTGTACGGCGGGGGGATGGGCAGAGGTTGGCCAACTGCCTTGTTCCACAATAAGAGACTCTGAAAACCAATTTTCCTACTTCAGACTTCAGGCCAGCACCTATTTTCTTGGCTGGCTTTAGCTCCATTCCAATCCCCCCCTCATGTACATGTGTTCATTTGTGGTTTTGGTCTCTTGTTTACTTGCACATTTACTATTTACTACTGTGTAACCAGAACCAGGTGCGAATGTTCCGGTTTTTACTGTTTGGCATGAAAGGCAAATGTGTTTGTGTGTGAAAGGAGAACTTTCTATGTATGTATATACAAATAAAATACAGAGTTGTATCCCAAGGGCTGGGCAACTTGGTATATGTGTGTATTAAAACCCTTTTCCTCTATTCTCTCATCCCCTTCTTTACACAAACCTTTTGGTGCATGATATCTTAACATTCAACTGGATTTTGAAATGAATGTTGTGGTCTCAGCAAATTCTGTGGAAATGGTCTTTAAAACAACTAATAGAGTAGACACTTCCTTATTGACACCAGCACTCCATTCTCTTCCTAGTCATCTTTTTACTCCTATTGGGTGTATCTGAGTCACACAGGTGTAGGAATATTGTTAGCCAGAATTTGGACCAAATTATCCACTTATTGGGGTTTTTGTGTTCTCTTCATCTTTACAAAGTTGTAGAACAGTGTGATAATTAATCAGAGTTAAAACAATGAAATTCCTGTCTCTCTTAGAAGGATCCTTGTTGCTTGGCAGAGTACCTGAGTGGGCTTAATAGCTGTACAACATGCATGCTGCTACTTTATTCATAGAAAAAGCAGTCAGGCACCAGTTCTCCTAGGAAGAACTCCTGATGTCATCAAAATCTTTCTCCCTCTTTTCCTCTCCTCTCTTGAAAGGAATTTTAACTTTCATTACATTTAATGCTGCTGGGTTGTCCTTGAATTGTTCTGCTTATGTCCTTTTAGATTGCATTTCCTTTCACTTTTAAATGGAATCAAAATATGTTGCTGAAGACTGTGTTACTTTGCAGCTGCCTTTTGTAAGAAGCACTTTTCCCAAATAAAAAAGCAAAAAAAAAAAGTATGATCTCTGTATTCTTGAGATTTCATTGGGATGGGGAAAAATCCATTCAGGAAGAGAAAATGTATTTTCTGAATTTTGCACCAACGTGGATATCAGCCTCAATTTCTACTTAAACACTATAATAAATGTAGTGATATAGGGTAGTCTACCATATAAATCTCCCTGGATTATTAGATTAGTACTATTAATTTTTCCTATGGATCTTCCAAGTTGTCACTGAGACTTCAGCCTTATTAGCTCTGAAAGAATCAGATGCTTTGTTTAATGGGTGTATGTGTGCTCAGTGTAAGATTTGATCCTAGTAAACTATTAAGATGAATTGACCCAGTAATAACTAATGTGTTCCAAACCTGATTTCTTCTAGCCTTTTACCCTGCTTCTGTACCATGTTAATGTAAATAGCCATTAAAGACATTACTTCCTCATTCACCTTTCATTATTTTAGGGCCAGAACTTTCTTCTGTCTAGTTTATTCCCATAACAATACATACTTCAGCAATGATGGAAAAGTCCCTTATTTATTAGAATCTTCATTTTACCTTAAAATCATGTAAAAAGGAAAGGCTTTTAAATATATATCAGTAATAGTTATAGTTATTCAATGCTAGTTAGAGAACCAACCTTTCTCTTTAAAACAGGGCAATTCAGCAACAAACCTGGGCATGGATAATAGGAAATAAGACGTCAATAAATACATACTAAATTTTCTTATATTATAAAAATGTAAATCTGAGTATAATGAAAAGAAATTTGACTTTAAATCAAAGATTAAAGCATCAAAACTGTACAGAGGCAGGCCTTCCCCAAATCCATACCTTCCAGATGTGTTGGGACTACAAGTCCCAGAATGCCTAGCATATCTGGAGAACTGATTTAGTGATTATTTTATTTCTTCCCTCAATGCTTTTTTATCAAGTTGGCAAGCACAAAAAGCACTTAATCAAAATAGAAAACTCACAGTCTCTCTCTACTTTAAGAAATAAATTTAGAATTATTTCTTAAGAAATGCCTTGTTTGGGAATGCAAGTAAAAGGAATCACAAAGACCCCAAAAAAGAGAACTCAGTTCTTTGATTATTAATACCATGGGCAGTGAGATCAGTCTTCCCATAATCAAGTAGTAAAAAAATTACCACTAAGCTATTGCAAAACTGTACATTGACAAATGCCTTCCAGTAATTTTGAAATGTTGCTATATTGACTTACTGAAAACATACTAATAAATTATGATTAAATATTAAAAGCTACTGCTATTATTTAAAAAAGCTACAGTACAGTATACAGTTTATCATATTTATGGTAACTGAAAAATGCACTACGTTAATGCTTTTAGTTTCAGTATATTTCTGTATTCTAAGCCTTGTTTTGTGGAACCATCTCTAAGTAGTTGTTACACAGGCTGGAAAACAATGACATAACTGAAATCAACATTTCATTTCACTACAGAATATTCTCCATGAAATCTTTTAGGTATATCACTTGACCACCACAATCATTCATCGGTAATCTGTGGATTGCACAAAGTCAATCAGTTAAGGAAGCTAAAACACACACTAAACAAGATTGCCCTGTTAAACATCTATTTAAACAGACATTGTTATAGTAATCTGAGATAGAAAACTGACTAGACAGAGGCATTTCTTAGATAGGTAGCAAAGCCCTGCAGAACTTGTTTTGTACTTGTTTAGACTGCTATTTAAAAAAAAAAGATTCAGTATTTACCCGCAATAATTTGATTCAATTCCTACCAACAATTCTATCATTCCTGAACTAAACACAATATATACAGTACAAGAAACCCACCATTTTTTTCATAGCCACCAGTGAAAGCAGACAGAGACTGATAGAAGCAAATGTCTTATCAGAAGTATTCACAGACAATCTTCTCTGTATCAGCTCATGTCTGCCAAAAAAGTCCTTCATCCAGTGCTAGTTTGTGCCCATACAGCTTGTTGCTGACCAATGGAAACAAGAAATCTTCTATTTCCAAAGAACGACATTCAGCAACAATGGCATGGCATCAGGATGATACAGTGAGACTACATGGAAATTCTTGTAATGGAAGAGAGCATTGGAATATGTAGCCTTTGATCAACATGAGCAGTTGGATGTCTCAGTCTGTGAAACCAACACTGGCCTAGAGTCCAGATGAATGTTGTGTGAAGATCCATTCTCCCCATGAAGTTGTAAGGTATTCCTAGCCATCAGTTCCTTAGCCATCAAGATAAAAACCTCATCAATATTTTGGGCCTCCTTGGCTGATGTCTCCAGTACAGCCAGAAGACCATGTTTCTCTGCCAATGTGCAAGCATCTTCAAACAGGACTTGCCGTTTCTCTGATTCATCTGATTTGTTCCCTTTAAATTGGATTAAAACCATTTTTAGATTTCCAGTGGATAGATGGGGCAAATAAATGGAGCAAGGGAAAAACTATGAAGCAAACCAAGAAGCATAGCATTCTTAGGCCATCTCCTTGCTCCTCCTTCCACAATGGTCCTACGCTCCCACTTTCCTGTTGCTCAGCACCCTGGCAGCTCTAAGGATCATAGGCAGCACACACCTCGGTGATATGTCATAAAATTATTGCATGAATGATACAAATGTCATAAGCAGTTGTGTGTGCAACTGATGCAAATTTACACAATATGCATCATTGTAGCATGACACACAGTGTCATTTAAAGTAGAGGTCCCCAACCCCCGGTCCATGGACTGGCACCCGGCCATGGCATAGCAGTAACTGGACCGCGAAAACAAGTGAAGCGCCATCTGCGGGATGCAGGCAGCACATGAAACCATGCCCCCTCTGGTCCACAGAAAAATCTTTCTCCACACAACTGGTCCCTGGTGCCCAAAAGCTTTGGTTTAAAGCTCCCAGTCCCACAGGTATCTATGTTGAGGAGTTCTCAAATGACACACTCTGAACAGCCATGGCAACAGCCTGCCGTATGCTGAGGACCACTTCAGAGCCAACAAAAATGGGTGGCCATAGAAGACAATACGATACAGGCACGGCAGTCCTTGACTTGTGACCACAATTAAGTCCACAATTTCTGTTGCTAAACAAGGCATTTGGTAAGTGAAGTTTGCCCCATTCTGTCACACTTCTTGCCACAGTTGTTAAGTGAATCACTGCAGTCGTTAACTTAGTAATATAGTTGTTAAGTGAATCTGGCTTCCCCATTGACTTTGCTTGTCAAAGGTTGCAAAAGGTGATCACGTGACCCTGGGACACTGCAATCGTGATAAATATGAGTCAGTTGCAAAGCGTCTGAATTTTAATCATGTGACCATGGGAATGCTGCAATGGTAGGGAGTGTTAAAAACAGCCATAAGTTACGTTTTGCAGTGCCACTGTAACTTCGATTGGTCACTAAATGAACTGTTGTAAGTCGAGGACTACTGTACTTCAGAGAGGTGTACATTTTTAAAATGCAATAGACTGCTCTAGAGGTTAGTTGGAAGAATAGAGGGTAGAGAATTGCCCCAATCACCTGATCAATCCAAACAGTTGCATATTCCATAAAATGGAAGGCTAGCCTTGTGTATTTCATACAGCTAGATTTGGTCCCTAAGTTATCTAGCCACAAGACAGGTATAGTATATAATGCATTTAAGGAAGTTTTCTTCTCTTCTGGTTTTGGATTAACAATATTTTATTTTTATTTTACTGTTCTGATTCATCTACCAAAATGGCCTCATTCTACCTAATATTAGGGCTGCCCCCAAGAAATTCATACAATAATTATTGGTCATTTAATTGTATAGCCCAAGGGTCTTCAAACTTGGCCCCAGCGTGCCTGGCTGAGGAATTCTGGGAGTTGAAGTCCACAAGTCATAAAAGGGCCAAGTTTGAAGACCCCTGGTCTAGCCCTATGATATTCATATTTTACCACAAAAGATGCTGTTTTTTTCTCTATTGACTAGATTGAACAACAAACTCATTATAATTCTTAATGTTTTGACAAATAAGACATCATCTTGATTTTAGTATTTTACCTAGAATTCATTACTTTGTAGCTAAGAGGATTCATGTGCTAATAAGGTAAACTTAGAACTGCATCTCTTAAAACACAAAGTCAATAACTGGGAAATATTTTTTTTCTTAAGATGTTTATACAATGTCTTCCATATTTCTTGCCCACCAATTCTGTTTCAGTAAAATAAATACTATTTTCCCCCCTTCGTTTTGAAAGGAACTCTCAAACTTTCTAACTAAGAGAGGCAGAGATGAGATAGACTTCAGAACTTACCAATCAACATTAATACCAGGTTTGCTGCACCAAATTTTTCAATTTCATAAATCCAATGAGGAATAGACTCAAATGTAGATCTTCTGGTTATATCATAGGCAAGAATAGCACCATGGGCACTGCGATAATAACTTTGAGTTATTGTGCGGAAGCGTTCTTGGCCTGCCGTATCCCACACTTGTATCTGAAATTGGGAGGAAATGAAATACAGGCAGAAACAGAAATGGTTTCTCAAAATACCTAAATGCTAGAAATTGTTGCTCAGCCACAACTCCTCTATCTTAGCCTTGTGTAACTATATTTACAGTAAAATCCCTAACACAGCTATTCTCAGGCAAGTGATATATATATATAACTGCATTCAAAACTTTTCCTGACTTGGATACTCCAGATCAGTGCTTTTTTTGTAAGAAAAAAGGTGCCGGAACTCACATCTTGTTAATCACAAGCCGAGCAGTGCCACAAGCTGAGCAGTGCCATCACAACCAGTGTGGACGAAGTACGCATGCATTGGACTCAACACACAAGCAGCCCGCATGCACAGTTTTAATGATTTTGCTGCTGACCTGCTACGTTTGACAGGGCAATTCAAGTCCACGTGGACCAAACATCAAATTTTCAAAAGTTACTTTTATAACTTGGAAAATCTGTCGAAAAAAGGTGCCGGAACTCTGTTCCGGTGCATTCTATGACAAAAAATGCACTGCTTCAGATGTTTGGGAATGACCAAATATTATCCCAACTGTTGCTATAGAAAAGATGCTGCCAAATTATTTTTATACTAGCCTTCTCTGGATCTGGAAAACTCACCTGGAATTCCTGCCTCATATGATTTCCCAATTTCTGAGATTTTCCCCATTCCAAGACATGATGAAGCCATGACTTATTCCCTTCCCCAGTCTTTAGAAATGCTTGGACATACACTCTACTGTTTTCTTGGCCCAGTCATTGAGGTTATAAGATTATAAATAAGGATGAGAATGGAACATTGGCTAGAATTCAAGTTTTACCTCTCCTCCACTGCCCAGTTAAACTGCCTTCTTCCCTTTCTCATTACCCAAAGCCCAGGGAGCAGCTATAGGGATATTCATACAATGGCATAAAAGTGCAGGAAAGATGAGAAGTGTGATGCTAATGGCTGGGTGGAAAAATTCTATCAATCATCAAAAGACACAGTAGAGGACTATATTGCTCACCTTCACCTTTTTGCCATCAATTTCCAGGGAACGCACTGTAAAGTCAACCCCAATAGTGTTCTGCTGCTTTGTATGGTATTGTCCTGATTTGAAGCAATGGACCACACATGTCTTCCCCACATTTGAGTCTCCAATGAGAATGATCTTGAACAAGTAGTCAAAGGCATCATCCATCTCTACATTGGTGAAAGCCATAATATTCTAGAGATTTGAGAACTTTGGCCCTAGATTAATGGGAGAGGGGAGAGAAGAATGAATGCAAATAGCAAACCAACATAAATTTTAAAACCTAATTAAATTACAAGTCACTTAAATAGTTTTGATAATTGGGTACTGCTCACAAATGATGCATTCCTTTTCTGATTTAGCAGATTCGGTGCTTTTGTAAAACAGACTTCTTAGCTACTACAGATGGTCCTTGTTTAACAACCACTTGTTCAACGACACTTCAAACTTTTGAGGATGATGAACAAGTGGTAGTTATGACTAGTCCTCAAAGTTCTGGCCACTGCAACACCCTTGTGATTACATGATTTTGATCCAAGTACCCAGGAATCAGCCCAGATTTCTCCGTCATGTGAATGCTATTTGCAACCTTCCTTGCAGCTTCCCACAAGCAAATTCAATGGGGAAGCTGGCAGAAATATGGAAGTCACAATCACATGAGGTCTTCACTTAAAAACCCACACAGTTCTCACTTAACGACGGTAACCAGACACTGCTGGAACTGCCATTGCTAAGTAGCATGGCCACGTGATATTATGCTTTATGACTGCATCACTTAGCAACAGACATTCTGGTTATAATTATCATCATTAACCAAGGACTTATCGATATTCCTAAAGTCAACAGAAAAATTTCACCACCCCAGAAATACCTATAGCAAAAATGGGGAAGATGAGGTTTGCCAGAGGGTTTCCATCATTATTCCACTGTGGTTGCTTTCCTACTGTAGCTGCAAACTTGTGTGGCAATTCAACTCTCTTATTGAAATCCATCTTCTTTAGAATGAGGCCCTACAGGCTACTGCTGTGGTATGTTGAAGAAGCTGAGTCTTTTAGCCTATTCCTGAAATCAGTGCTTGAAAAATCTAAGCTTATCAAGATTTAACCTTTTCTTTAACAGGAACCTTCAAATAAGATTGCAGTGTTTCCCATTTAACTAAATGAAATAATATAATTGGACAAATTCCCCATCCCCATCATATATTAAATACATCAGGATTTTTGTTTTGCTTTGTGCCTTCAAATCAGTGTTGAACTGGACTATTCTCTGAAATCTGTGCAGTTTGTATACATATTGGCAAGATTTTGGAAGTAGTTCACCATTGCCTCCTTCCTAGGGCTGAGAGAGAGTGACTGAGATAGAGCGACTAATTCTAACCCTAACCCAGGTCACCTAGATAGCTTTTTGCCTATGACAGAATAAGAACTCATAGTTTTCAAACCTAGTGCCTTAACATCAGATTGGTTCTCTATCACATGTATCTCATGTTAATATTAAAATCTTGTACAGGAAGGAAGGAAGGAAGGAAGGAAGGAAGGAAGGAAGGAAGAAAGAAAGAAAGAAAGAAAGAAAGAAAGAAAGAAAGAAAGAAAGAAAGAAAGAAAGAAAGAAAGAAAGAAAGACTCAGTCAAAATTCCATTGGATTTTCTGGAATTTTCCACCAGTTGATGGTTGTAAATAGATAGATAGATAGACAGACAGATCATTTTGAGGAAAAATTAAAAACCTAGTATTTATTTTTCAAATTCATCAACAGAAATAGAGCTAGAAAAGGAGAAGTAATCCTTCTCTTAACATGTAGTTGAAAAAAAACACTCCCAATCAATCAGCTTTGCTGGGGAACATTTTTAGAAGACAGACATATTAACAGAAAAATAAAATTATTAGATGAGAATATAGTACTATACTGGTGCCACCACTTAAGAGGTCTTGCTCCTTATTTTTTTTCATAGTAGAAACTGAAGCAGGACCCATTTTCAAGGTATTCAAAAAAAAAAAAAATACTCAGGAGATGATGGGATATTTTTTTTGCATGTGATCCTCCAGAGAATTCTCCTTATCATCACCCTATCCACATTCTACACCACAAACTAGTTCCAGGATAGGTCAACACCACTTCACCTCAGCAATGGGGACAGTCCTTTGAGAAAGATAACTCAAAAACACACTTACTTGGAGGGTGATAGAAAGATAATGAAAAGTTTAAAAGAGCCTAGTGCTGCTGTTATTGTTACTGTTTGTTGTTATTATTGGTTAATATAATTAAGCAGTCACAAAAGTCCCAGAGATTCTTTTACTGTCTATTTGGCTTTCTCTTCTGTAGCAGACTCAGCAGAACAACAGTTGCTCTTTTGTATTTTCTCTTTTAAAAGGAAACAGACTGTGGGCTGCATTATAGAGAATCATAAAACTTAAAGAGGAAGGTGAAAAGTAACTCTATTGACTGATCCTGGGAGACTGAACAAGATCAAAGTGACAGAGGGCATCCAAAGAGATACCGAGCAACCATTCTACCACCTCAGATGTTTAGAAAGCTGAGATGTTTTTCACTTAACTCTGTAACCAACCTCTGATTTTGCACAACTGCTTCCCTTTTTCTTTCCCTGTCTGTGCATCAAAAATCAACAAAACAGATGCTGTTGCTTAAGGTTTCCTGTAGCACTGTGGACACTCTGTTTAAAACCACTTACATACAGCCAGACCCTGGTAACCATCCAGGAATGCTATTTGGGAGTGACTAATACTGTGGTCCTACCTAAAACATATCACAAGAATCCTGTCTGCAAATTATGGGCAACTATTGTGAGGAGTATAGGCAGCTGTTCTTGATACCTCTATTTCAACATGCAATAGAAAAATGATAATCCACTTTCAGTCAGATGTTACACCAATACTGCAGAGTTAGGAGTCAACCTATTCTTCAAACACCTGAGGGCAGGACAAGAAGCCATGGATAGAAACTAATCAAGGAGCGTACCAACCTAGAAATAAGGAGAAATTTCCTGACAGTTAGAACAATTATCACTGGAACAACTTGTCTCCAGAAGCTGAGGGGTGCTCCATCATTGGAGGTTTTTAAGAAGAGACTGGACAACCATTTCTCTGAAATGATATACAGTTTCCTCCTTGGGGAGGGGTTGGATTAAAAGATCTCCAAGGTCCCTTTCAACTCTGTTATTCTGTTAGAGTTGAAAGACCTTTTCAATTGGTGGCCTCAGTGGGCAAGTTGAAGCCATCAAAAATGCTCAAAAAATGGCAGCCAAATGAGGCTTATAAAAATCACAGTAGAAAAATGGCCTGGTCAGAAAAAAACTTATTGACTAGAAAGCAAATGGATAAAGTTGCTTCCTGTCACATTCTCTGTGCTTCAGATTCTCTATCCTCTTAGTATACACTTGAGTCTACCTTGGCATACTGTGAATTAAAAAGTATTTGACCACCGTGACTCATCATTTTTATTTGGTGAATATGGGGTATTCTTGGAAAGGCATTCTGAGAAGAAAACCAACCATGCTACAGTCTGGGTGGACATCAAAGTTAGTTGTGGGTCCCAGGCTGTCTATTTCTGCCTGAGGTGATTGTGGTTAGATGGTTGGATATGAGAAGAAGTTTATTAAAAGTATATTGGGAAACCACAAGTGGTTAAAATGGGGAAATCAGAGACAGAAAGTTTCACAAAAATGACTACCTTTCCTCTAGCCATTTGAGCTCGGAATGTAAGGGTAGATTGTCACTTACCTAGGCTTTTGATGGTGATGCAGCAAGCAATTTAACTATTCAATTATCAGATACAATTTTGCACTCAGTTCCAACTGTTTGATCTTGAGCTTCTAGAACTTTCTAAAAAGATATTCTTCCCATGGCGAAATAAATAAATAGAACATTAGGCCCAATAAAAAGCAAATTATGCTGGCCTCTGAATAATATTTACTGCATAGATGCAATACCTATCTAAATAGATAATTTATTCACCCTGAAAGTTTTGGAGAATAGAGACTGTTTTCTTGCTATTCCATACTTCAGTAAAATCTTTGCACGTGCAAAACACAGCTGGTCAAAAGGGCACAAACGTAAATCACCATTAAGGGTAGAAAAAGAGAATAGGTTTTCACTTTTTTCCTTTCTTCCGGCATCTTTCCTTTGTAGATTAGTCACATGCTGATATATATACTTACTGACTTCAGTCTCTAGCCAGCCAAAAATAAACACAGCAGACTGTTTCCCATTATCAACAGATCTTAACCATGAAACTATCCTTGCTTCCTTTTTCTACCTTTCCCGTTTTCAGCAACCTGTTTTCACAAAAAATTTCCCCCGCAAAACCCAACAAATATTAACAACAAAGTAAAACTTTAAATACCCAACATAAGTTATATTCCAAAGCACCAGAATCCTTGCTTCTTTAAGCGCCAAGTCACCTCTTATTCACCCTTTTGTCTCACCTGCATGAACAGGTACAGCTTTCTTTATATTCTCCTCCCACCTTTTCTAGTTTTCTTACCGCCTGATGGGAAATGTAGTTCCACAAATTCAGTGTCTTTCCGTCTCCTGCTGGTGAAATGAACCTGATCCGTTCAAACTTTGTATTTTTTTTTTAAAAAGAAACACCACATATAAAAGATATGTTACCAGATTAGAAGTTTAACAGGGGGAAAAAAAATCACTTCCTCATTTAAACTTTGCTATTTCTGCAAAGGAAATGTTGCATTATTGCATGTTTATTATGTTTATATCCTCAGGTGACACAAGGCAGAAAATACAACAAGCTATTGTGTCCTTACATATGAGTAAGTCCTGTTGAATTGCATGGGGTTTCTTATAAGTAAATATACAAAGAACCAGTGTTTTTTTTTGAAAAAAAAAAAAGGTGCCGGAACTCACATATGTCATACAACCCACCTTGCCTACCCTACAAGGTTCCATCCAAAAAAGATGCCGGAACTCTGTTCTGGGCGTTCTATGACAAAAAACGCCCTGCAAAGAACCGTATTACATAATAATACAGTACAGCACATGCTTTCGAAAGAGAATAAGCATAGAGGCGACTAATTTAACTGTGGTAGTTTTATACCTGCCTTGTTTTTTTAAAAAAGAAGCTTAACATTCTATGTGAGAATTTTGAATATATTTTTGAAAATCTAAGTGGAAAAGGAGAAGCAAACTTCAAGTCCAATATCCTAAAAGCAAAATCTCTATGTCAACCTTTTTTAATAAAATAATCCAGTTCAACTGTTTCTAAATTTATTACATTATAATAAAAAAATCAGCAGGAATATATAACTCTTCCAGCTAATAAACTTTATTAAAAAGCATAAGCATGCACAACTGATGAAGTGAGCTGCAATTCATGAAAGCTTATGCCTTTAATAAAATATATGAATTGTAAAAGATGCTACCAGACTCTGGATAGTTTTTTTTCTTTTGTTTTTGCTACTATCAAGTAACAAGGCAGGTATAAGCAGATCTGCCTTTGGGATCACATAATATGTGATATCAATATATGTGGATAGGTGTTGGTTGCAAGATAAGGCTAGTGTACAGTATTTGCATAAAGATTCACATAGTTGCAAATGAAACATAAAGTTACAAATGTAAAACTTGAAATATTGAATTTCTGCAAATCACTCTATATTTTTTTGCAAAAAATAAAGTTT
>NW_015388211.1:10828-12326 GCF_001527695.2 Protobothrops mucrosquamatus | reverse complement strand
CTGACCTAGGGTGAATTTTAAATAGGGATAATTTTTAATGATTTTAAATAGTCACAGCCACTAATATTTGGGTTTTAATTGGTTTTTAGAAGGGGTAATTCTGTATATTGTTTTAACATGCTGTGAGCCGCCCTGAGTCCCATGGGGAGAAGGGCGGCATATAAATTTTGTAAAATAAAATAAAAATAAAATAATAATAAATAATGTCTTGGTGCTCTAATCGCCTAAACAGAAATTCAACAGGCATTGTTTTGCTATCTATTTCCTTCCTGTTGAAAATACATGGGGAAAGTACACTTTAAAAGATGGCATACCAGGCAACCAGGATTTAGCTTTTAAATACCTGAATGGCATACCCATAAGAGATGTCATTTAGCAATTAGAATTGTCTGATGGCAGGAGAAGCTATTCCTATCACTGCATCTCTTTGGCAGGAAAAACTATACCTGTGGAACTTCTGCCATTTTACCCTTGTTAGAAACATAGAAACCCCCACACACATAACTCTCTGGAAATGAAAAAGTAATGATGATATCTCCTGTAGTGTATTAGACTTTTACTTATACAAATTAAAATTCTCTCATACAAATAGATTCAGTTAGTGGTTGGTAGGAACTGATAGCTATTTCCCAATAATGATTATTCAGTCATTGTTCTCCTTTTCTTATTGGTAAAGATCTCAGGGATCTATAGCTTGCCTTTTCTCATTACGCTACAGTACAGCTTTTCCGAGAGCCAGTTTTGTGTAGTGGTTAAAGCAGTAGGCTAGAAAGGGGAGACACTAGGCTAGAAAGGGAAGACCGTGAGTTCTAGTCCTGCCTTAGGCACAAAGTCATCTAGGTGACCTTGGCCTAGTTAGTCTCTCAGCTCTAGGATGAAGGCAGCAATGGCAAACCACTTCTGAAAACCTTGCCAAGAAAACTGCAGGGATTTGGCCAAGGGAGTGTGCGTACCCAGAGGGATCCTATACATGGGTGTCAAACTGCCGGCCCATGGGCCGGTTGCATCATATGGAGGCCGTGCCCAGCTCAGCTCCGGCAATGCAAAAAAAATAGCGATACGTTGCGACACACCATGCAATGTGGTGAGTTTGCCATCCGTGCTATAGAATAGGGGTCCCCAACCCCCCGGGGCATGGACTGGTACCGGGCCGTGGGATGCCACCAACAGGGATGCAGGCAGCACACAAAACCACACCCCCTCCAGTCCATGGAAAATTCTCTCTCCACGTAACCGGTCCCTGGTGCCCAAAAGGTTGGGGACCTCTGCTATAGGACATCTATCAGAGGTTAGCAAGAGTACATCTTAAGTATTTTCAGAGAATAGTTCACACACAAAACATCCAAGAACCTCCAGATACAGAAAAGAATTGTGCTTTGAACTGGAAAACTGCTGCTGATCAGTGAGAACAATATAGGGGGGAAATGGTTGACCTGCATACGGTAGAGGTATCTTAAGAACTGCATTCAGCAACTACTTCAGCAGACATGGAGATGTA
>NW_015388211.1:0-10750 GCF_001527695.2 Protobothrops mucrosquamatus | reverse complement strand
TACATCTTAAGTATTTTCAGAGAATAGTTCACACACAAAACATCCAAGAACCTCCAGATACAGAAAAGAATTGTGCTTTGAACTGGAAAACTGCTGCTGATCAGTGAGAACAATATAGGGGGGAAATGGTTGACCTGCATACGGTAGAGGTATCTTAAGAACTGCATTCAGCAACTACTTCAGCAGACATGGAGATGTAGTGATGTTTGAAATGACTTTTGAAAGATTTTTCAACACCACACCACAATTCAAACGTGTCAGAGGTTAGTTTGGGAGCACAGGCTAATAATCTGGTGTAAAGTCAGTGAAACCAATTTATTTATTATTTACTCTCAGCATATGTAAACACGAATTACCTTCCAGTAAACTGAAACCGAGAACCAGTTTGGTGAAGTGGTTAAGCACCAGACTAGAAACCAGGAAACTATGAGAGGGCCAATCCCTCTCTCAGCCATAGAAAGGAGGACATGGCAAACCCACTTATGAAATCTTGCCGAGAAAACCGCAGGGACTAGGAACGCAGACCAGCACAAACTGGAACCAGCACTCCGTCATCGCCCGAGTTAACTTTGCCGTGCAGCTCAGTAGACTGCAAGTCTGAAACAACCCGATCGTGTTCACGTTTACTCAGAAGCAAAGACCTATTGCTCGAGATAGCGCTCCTCTCGAATAAGCAGGCAGAGCCCGCGCCATATTTGCCCCCAACCAGTCATGAGCTCCATTCCAGCCCGTTTAACCTCTTCCTTCGGGCTCCGGGCAGGGCTAGTTCGGAGGTGCATTGAGAATTCCCGGGGACTGCAATTCCCAGAGTGCACTTCGAGGAAGGGAGACGAAGTGGGGGGAGGGAGTGGTAAAGAGAGAGAGAGAGAGAGAGAGAGAAGTGGAGCGCGAGCTCGGAAGAGGAGGTGGTCATGTGACTTCCAGGAAGTTGCCTTGGAAATGCGGACAGGTGAGCGGTGTTTACGTGGAGGTTCTGTGGCGGGGTGGGTGGGTGTAATTAGGATGATGGACGGGGAGCGCGGGGTGGCTTTGTCGGTGTGGGATGAGGAGCGGCTGTCCCGTGACAGATGGGGCGATCGGAGCGCGAGTGGGTTTCTCGCAGCTTGCTTAAGACCGTGTTAACCGGTTGGTTTGCAGTATGGGCATGCCAAGTCAGCTCCCACGCTGCCCTCCCTCTTACTTTCTGGATGGCCTGATTCCTCCGAGACTGACTGATTCGCGCGCTGATTCCGTGGCTTTCTCGAGGGCTGCGCTTTCCGCTGTTGTCTGTGACAGCGGTGCCTTTAATGACCACTTTCTGCCACGTAGCAGTTGAACTGGGGACATCTTCCCCGCCGTTGCAAAACCTTTATCGATGGCTCACTGCATACCTTTCTTTTTTTAATGACTCTGCGTGTACGTGTGCATGCGTGGTTTAAAACCTTGGGGATTTTTCTTTTTCTGTATATAGACATGCACAGGCATATACATACGTGCGTGGTTTAAAACCGTGGGGATTTTCTTTTTATATACATACATACACTCTTTTTATATACACACATACACTCACACACTCATATAAGATTTCTCCTTAAACTGACTAACACAGTCGAAGAATGCCGTTTCCAAATGATCTCCATCAGATTAATTTAAAATTGTAGCCAGGAATTTATTATTTATTTTACCTTTCTTGTGGATATAATCTTAATTTCATCCTTTGCTGATGAACTAGAGTGGACTTGTTTTTTCTGTGATTTTAGAGCTCATTTGTTTAGGTGTTATCAACATCTGGGTTAATAGTGCTTGAGGCTATATCATAAAGCTGCAAGCCATAATTTGCAAATCCATATCAAGCCAATGTTTGTTTGGAAGAATCTTGAGGTTAGCTTTATTCTAACCCTAAAGAAGAGGTAATGTGAAAATACAATATTGCAAACAGTGGAAGAATGATTGTTAATGGAGTTCATAAAATAGATCCATATACAAATCACACACTTCTCAAACTGGGAAGTACTTAGCCATCCTTTCTTGAAATTCCTTTGGCAATGTGGTTGTGGCTGAGAATTCCTGGAATTAAACGTCTTTGTACCTGCAATACATTCAATTGGTTTAAGAGATTTTAATATTTTTTTCTCTTTTGTCCTTGGACTGTACATTACAGTGTTTGATCAATTTGATCAGGGAAGTTGTACATAGGTACTATGTTGTATTTTTGTAGATAATTATTGAGGGCTTTATATGCTGCAAACATATTCTCAATAACTATATCTAAAAATATCTATAAAATATCTGTTTTTTTTGTTCCTTAATTGCATGTTACTTAATGAGAAAATGTCAGAAGTGGCCATACAATTGACGCTATCTGAGGAAAATTTGCATTGTGCATGATTAAATTAGTTCTAATGGTAGAATGGGTAGTACATAATACAGAAATTTGTGGTAGAAGCTGCCATCCAAAATGTTAACTTCAATTGAATATTAATGATTCCCTTCATTAACAAGAGATGCCCTTATACATTTCTTGGCAAAGATTTGAAAATGATTTGCTATTCCTTCTGTCTTTTTTTTTTTAAAGAAACTTTCCAGTCTAAACTTTTGCAGCTTTGGGATTTTGTGATGGTCTTCAGCCTGAGTACTAATCAGGCTGAGTACCAATAATTTACTTGCCATTTTGAGGTTCTCTGAGGTTGCCTTTTTTCTGCTCTCCCACCAAAAAAATCTCAAAAGGCTGTTGTCAAGGAAATATTTGGATCAGGGAGCACTATATATGTTATTTTGAGATGCTGGAGGAAAGGTTAAGATCTAATAATAATTTCATATACGCAAAGCTCACAACATACATAATGTCAGCTGTCTTTACAAGCATAAGGTACAATGTGGCTCTCTATTCTTTTTAAAGATGGGATGGGGCATGCTGAAGGACTACTGATTTGTTACGATATCATACATGGATTGCATACTTCCTTGATTACATCTCATTATCTTCTCTGTAGAATTCTAAAAGAAAGATGGCAAATATAACACAGTCCTTATTTAACAATCACCTTGTTTGGTGACTTTTTGCAGTTAAAACAGTGATGAAAAAGTTAAAAGTAATATAAAAGTAACCTTAAGACCAATCCTCACATACACAAATTTCACAGATCTGTAAAGCAAAGCTGAAGTAAGATCATAGGCACAGTCACAGTTTCATTTAGCGACTGCTGCACTTAACAACTGAGTTGCAGGACCCAATTGTTGCTAAAGGATAATTACATGTATGCCAATGAGAATTTAAAATGTTTCATGTTTTCTTGGAATATTGTTTGGACCATTTTCTAATGCCAAATGTACAGTTATAGGAGCTCTAACTGAACACAGAGAAGCTTACTCTATTTCTTGATTCATTCTGCACATGTGAATGTATACTATTGAAAGGAGAGTTTCCATCATGTGACAACAGTTCTGCTACCCTAGTTGAGATGTCCAGAGATTTCCTATTCATAAACAGCTGGAGTTAACAAATTAAAGTATGCATATAAGAGGACCCTCTACCTGTAGACTACTACATATCTTTTATCTTATCTTTCTACTTAGCAGTTAATTTTGTTTGTCCCTTCCCCCTCCTGGTTCCTAAGAGAATTAGCCAGATAAAGGATAGATAAGTGCTGATAAACCATAGGAAGAATAGCAGTCAGCATATTGCCATTCCTTAGGTGTTTACCTACTCTTATTCCAGAGTATCTAGCAAGCCCTAGCAGACTCTTCAGAGTTCTCCAATAATGAATTCCTGTCTTAGAAATGATCAGGCTTCATGCAGCTACTAAAACCTGTAACAAGAGACACATATACTGTAACCTGGAAAACACAGCAGTATGCTGTAATGTGCTATGTTTGATGAATAGAGCAGCATCTGGCAGCTAAGTGCTTTTATTTATTCTCTGTAGCTGACCAACTGAGTGAATATTGAAAAGTTGAGAGGGAGGCCCATCTTTTTATATCGTGGGCCATAATCTTAGTTATGATGCAAAACTAGCATGTTTGCATTAGGGGAGAGGCCACAGCTTTCTTCTAGAACAGAGAGTTCACCTGCAATAGATTCCAAGTTCAATCACTATATCAGGGGTAGTCAACCTTGGCTCTTTTATGACTCGTGGACTTCAACTCCCAGAATTCCTGAGCCAGCTAAGCTGGCTCAGGAATTCTGGGAATTGAAGTCCACGAGTCATAAAAGAGCCAAGGTTGACTGCCCCTGCACTATATGTTCAGGAAAGGCTTTTGGAGGTCTGGCAGTCAGGATAATAATAATAATGATGATAAAGTTGGAAGGGACCTCGGAGGTCATCTAGTCCAACCTCCTGCTCAGGCAGGAAACCCTATACCATTTCGGACAAATGGCTGTCCAGTTTCTGCAGGGTGTATGTGATCTCCTAGAGACAGCAGAGCTGAGAATGTGGGACTTTTTTTTGGTTTGGGGAGATTAAGGTTTACTGCATATCGCACCTTAGCAGTGTTTAATCCCCCCCCCACACACACACATCCAAAAAAGTAAAAGGGAACAAGCTTCCTTTGTTCAAAAACTTTTAAGCCACTGTAAGAATTTTACATTTCAAATCCCACCAAAAAGATAAGAGGTAAGTATAACATTTTATAGGGGAACATGTATGTTTGATCATCAACATTTGCTGCAAACTCATGTCAGTAGTTTTATGAATTTCAGACTAACATTAGCAGTAGTAAAACACCCAAACCATATGAGTTAATGTACCAATTCCCCAAATGCATCTCCAGTAATATCAACATTTCACCAATGAAGGAGAAGGAGACATTTAACCATTCCTCATTAAAATTCCTTCTGATATGTCAGGAAATGTGAAACATTAATTTCCCTGATATTTCAAATAAATTATATGTGCATATAGATGTGATTGAATACATTTGCTTAAAAGTAGGACTTAATTTTTTTTAATGTTTTCCTGTTGCTGCGTCTGTTTCAATGTTCCTTGATCTTATTTTGCTTTTATTTTATTTTTAAAAGGTGAAGAGAAATGACATAATTTACATTCCAGCCTTCAGGGGCAAAGAAAGCTGGGGGAAGAGGTTGGGAAAACCTGAAAGGAAGCTATGCCTATTACTCAGAGGAGGCAGTCTACAAACAAACGTCTTGTGTCACAATTCACACATCATCATGTTGCCGTGTTCCTCCTCACTTTCTTCAGGTAGGTGGTTGTTGCTGAACCTGCATGGGACTCACCTGAATTGTTGAGCAACCTGAATGAAATCAGAGCATTGAAAGGTCCCTTTTATATGGTAGAATCTGATATGTTGGTGCAGAACAAATGTTATGTACAAGCTTCTCATCAATTATGGTTGTATCTTAACCATTTTTTAATCCATGAAAGATAAATCTACCAATTATAAGTATCCATAGCTATCTGGTTGCTGAGGAAAACAGGATGCTGGATTTAGATAAGTATTTGGTCTGTTCCTTCAAGCCCTTTGTGAATATCCATAGTATCCATTAGTCCCAACAGCATAGCTCCGTGGTGGCGAACCTATGGCACGCGTGCCACAGGCGGCACACGGAGCTGTCTCTGGTGGCACGCGAGCCATTGCTGGGCCAAGCTGTTCCCTCCTCCTCTCTGTGCATGCGCAGCTCTCCGCACATGCGCAGTCTGGAAATAGGCGAGAGGCTATAAAAGGAGCAACTTTTGGCGGAAGCAGCATTTGCTGCAGACAGCGAGAGAGCAAGCACAAGTCGGAGTGGACAGCGAGCAAGTGAGCACGAGCCAACAGCTCAGTGGCCACGCCCATTCGGTGGCCACGCCCACCCGGCACCTGGCGATACATAAGTGGGGTTTGGGTTGCATTTTGGGCACTCGGTCTCTAAAAGGTTCGCCACCACTGGCATAGCTAATGTCAACGACAGCTTCTTATTAAAGTATTTCTGGCATGGACTACATTAATCAGGCAGGCAGTGTCATTCAGCAGAGACCATAAAAAAGAAAATTCACAGTGCACTATGATTAGAATCTTTTATTAATTAGAAATACTTTAGATTAGATGACCTTTATTGTCATTTTTTCCTGTGGGCACAACGGCACACGTTAAAAATGAAATTTAGTTACTTGCGCTCAAAGTGTCTTTATTGACCAAGTGTGATTGGACACACAAGGAATTTGTCTCCGGTTCATAAGCTCCCAGTATACATACAAACAACAAAGTAATATAATCGTAAAATACCAATGTGAGAAGGTAGTAGAAAAGATGAGAAGGATAATAGTGATACAGCCCTACTACATGGGTAAATATCTTTAGACATAAGACAGTATTGTGGTAATTAGGTAATGCACAATGCACTATGAAGATTGTGATAGAATAAACTAAAATACAATTTGGAATACAATTTTAGTGCCATTTCCCCCCACCCCCTGCCAGGTCTATACAATTCACTGATATCCTGAAACTAGATTTTAATTTTTCTTTACTCATAAACAATGTTCTCCTTGCTAGATACAAGAATAATGCCTCGTTGGACTCCTTGTAGATCTGTGGTAATAATATATGTTTATTTTTTCTTTCTTTTCTTGTAATTCTTCTTTTTAAAATTCCTAGCTACTCTCTTCTCCATGCCTCCCGAAAGACCTTTAGCAACGTCAAGGTCAGCATCTCCAGCCAATGGACCCCCTCAGGCTTTAATGACTCTGCCTTCATTCTTCAACCATATGAGGTAAGGGTGTTTACATTTACTGATTTTTCAAAGCCCTGCGCAAGTTAATATTTCCTCAGAAAGTTGGCTGCAGAACAAGCAAGCCAACAAGAATTTGTTGAGGGGAATCAAGGAAGGAGGACTTTTTTTTGTTATTTCTTCTCCATCAGAATAACATGGAAGTGAAAGGAACTGGTCTTAGGATGTGCTATATTCGAGGATGCAAGAATTATCTTTGCTATATGTGCTGGCTGTCTTGGACATGAAGAGGCAGAGACTAGAGCAGGCATGTCAAACTCGTGACGTTGCGCAACGTATCGCGACTTTTTCCCCATTGCTGGCAATGGGGTGTGCGCGGTTTCGGCGTGATGCATCTGGCCCGCAGGCTGGCAGTTTGACATGCCTGGACTAGAGGCAAAACCTCTCTTTAGGGAAGAAGAGGAATCTTAAATTAGGCATCAAGAAGTGATATGAAAGAGACATTTAATATGATATGAAACCCTAATGTTGTGAAGAAGAGCTCTTACACTCTTATACTGTTATAGTCTAGAGCAGGGGTGTCAAACTCAATTTCATTGAGGGCCACATCAGCATTGTGGTTGCCCTCAGGGGGCTGGGTGGGTATGGCCAGGGTGGGTGCGGCCTACTGGGTGGGCGTGGATGGAGTGGGTGTGGCCTACTGGTTGGATGTGGCCAGCTCTACACCGTTCGTGTCAAGGATGTCTGTGGGGGCCTGGGCAGGAGTGGGATAGATCTGAGGGTCTCTGGCAGAAGGGGATGGGACCAGAGCAAGTGCCAAGGCATGGTCCACTGGAGGAGCCTCACTGTTCCTCTTAGGCCATGTGTGTGTGGGGGGGGGCTTATGGAGCTAAGACTGAATGCGTTTCAGCATAGATGGCCACCACAAAATTGTACATTGGCTCCCGGCTGGCCTGGGCCAGGGCCAAGGCAGAAGGGGCCGTTCCCTTACTGTTTCCAGGATGGCTTCGCGGGCCACATGAAACCACTTCGCCCCGGGCCTTGTGTTTGACATGTCTGGTCTAGAGCTTCAGAATAGATTCCAGAGCTTTTATGAGATGTTTATAGATCCCTAGCTAAAGAGTAGCTGCCCCAAGTTTCAGGGATTGAGGAGGATTCTGTAGGCTTTGCAAAGGGAAGGATTCCTGCCTCTGCATTGAAAGGAGTGATCATAATTAGTTATTAGGACTTGACAAACATCTCACTTAGCAACAGAAATTTTGGGCTCAGTTGTGGTCATAAGTTGAGGACTACCTGTATTGCATCTGAATAAAGCCTAGTGTATGCCTTATTTACAGTCACCATTAAATTTCTACACTGCCCATCCCACCTGTTACAACATTATTAAAAAAAACTAAATACATGAAGAAAAGTATAGTTTAAAAACAGAGTTAAAAACAAGCCAAAGTAAGTAAAAATAAATCAGATTAAAATTCAAAGACTAGGCATTATTCTTCCTGGTTTTACCAATACATTCCACTTAATGTGTCTAGCCTTTTGTACTGTTTAAAAGGGGATTTTTGTTAAAAACTTCCTTGTGTACAGGACTATATAATTGCCTACCTATCCTTGTGCTTGCAGGATTTTAGAGGGTTTCAGTGAATTTTGTCATCTTGAGCTTCAGGCAAGAAAAATCCAAATTATCCCTGATTATTTTCTAGAATTTAGTGAAGACAAGACACTGTGATAAATTCTTCAATTAGACAGGCTAGAAGTTCCACACTATTCAGCCAGAATTGTGGTAGTCTACTGTATTTCTTCATTGATGTGTAGTTGTGGGGGCTTAGAAGAAGGGTCTTCTGGGAAGAAAAGACATCCCCTTTCAGACCCATGATGTAGAAAGGAAAGAGAGGGAGAGAGAGGGAGAGGAAGATCCATTCATATAGCAACAAGGAGGGAAATGTTGCTTAAGCCCAAACAATGAAGGAGGAATGCAAAAAAGCAGGCAGACCCCTCTTTAAGGAAGAGATAAAGCAGTGGTAGGAAGCTGGCTGGGGAATTCTGGGAGTTGAAGTCCCCCCATCATCATGCGGCCAAGATTGAGAAACACTGAGGTAAAGCATAAGTAGGCTTGTACGATTCTGTTATCTTAATGTGGAGTTGATTTCTTGGCCTGAGCTACATTCTAGACACATAGTACCTGCATATTTCTAGATCAGGGGTCTTCAAACTTGGCCCTTTTATGACTTCTGGACTTCAACTCCCAGAACTCCTTAGCCAGGCACGCCTGGCTGAGAAATTCTGGGAGTTGAAGTCCACAAATCATAAAAGGGCCAAGTTTGAAGACCCCTGTTCTAGATATTACATTGACTCAAGGGAATAGGAATCAAAAGTAGGAGAAAGAATCTGTGGTCTTTTATCTGGGGCTTCTAGGAATTGTTAGTGCAGCAGGATCTAGGAAGTCATTAATGCTCTTTCTCACATCCCTAATGTGAAGAATTGGCTTTCGAGACCCCCTCTCATTAGACCAGTATCATGCTGTTTTTTATGTAGACAGGTGTTCAGAGGTAACCTTGTCTCCATTAAATATTTACTGATTGATGCTGGATATGTTAAGTATAGCTAAGCTTAGGCAAACCAGGAGAAAGGGAATTGTGTGATGTCTCCTTTTTCTAATGATATGCTTTCTAGGAGTGTTCTTTGCTCTGTAAACACTGGCATTTTCCATTAACAAGAAGTAGCAGGGCAAGCTGCTATGCTCCCTGATGATTAGGAGGTGGTCCTTTGAAAATTAAAGGAAACATCTAAGATATTGCACAGTTTCTGTGTTTTCATGTTTTCTTTTTTTCACTTTGCAGCCCGACTCATTCATTAGAAATGGTCAAGTTCTGTCTAGCAAATTAATAATGAAGATCTTTAACTGGATACAACTGAAATACTTTGTACAGAAACCCAGACAGACATTGTTCTTATTCTCTGTCTCAGAAACTGGAAGTCTTTCTTTTTTTGTAGAAGTGAAACTGGAGAGGGATCTTTTTAAATTCTGTTTTACTAGAAATTACTATGAATATGATCAGTCAGGATTGCTGGGTTTCTGTGTCTCTTACGTAGCACGAGAGGGACGACAAATTTAACACTTTACCTCCTAGCCTTTAGGTCAGTGGTTCTCAACCTGTGGGTCGGGACCCCATTTGGGGTCGATCGACCATTTCATGGGGGTCGCCAAGCAAGGCTGTCCGCCATTTTTTTGTCAGCCATTTTTTTCCTTTTCCGGCGGGTGCCTTACCTCCCTTGGGCTGGGCCAGCTGGTGGTCGGCCTGCTCCGTCTCTGCCGCTTGCCAGCTACGCCTCGGCTGGCACAGGGGGCAGAACCACGCATGCGCGGCGCTCCCGGGCAGGGAAAGTCCTCGACTTACGACCGGTTGGGTAGTCCTCGACTTACGACCGGTTTAGTCCTCGACTTACGACCGGTTTAGTCCTCGACTTACGACCGGTTGGGGTCGTGGCATTAAAAAGGTTGAGAACCACTGCTTTAGGTGATCTGGACTACATGGCTTCAGAAATATTAATGACTGGAATCTGAAGGATTAAAGACATTAAGCGAGGTGTTGTTTAATTTAGAGCTGATATAGAGCTATATTATATTATCCACATATTTGCCATTTCACTTTATAGTAATCTTGACTTTTCTTTGTAGCTTTGGAACAGCAGTCATCTATTCCCTAATACTGAAGAAGCTACATTATTCCTTGGAACATTGGATACCATCTTCCTGTTTTCTTACGCTGTGGTGAGCAAATTCTCCTTCTTTGAATAGTTCTTGAATTGTGAAGGAGGAGAAAGATTAAATCCATCAGATTCAATCTAGCAGATAATTTTATAGGATAACTTGATGTAGATTAGAATTGATCTATGCAGCTCAGTGTCATCTACCAAGCTCTCCGGGTGTTTTTCCACTGCAGCCTCCATCACTCTTCACAATCAGACACAGGGGCTAGAATTTATGACAACTGGATTTCAGTCTAGAAGATCTTGCACTGCTAGAATTGACGGCAGTTGGATTACAGGTTCCCTATAATTACAGGAGTCTCTTAAGGTTTTATTCAAGAGCCTTTCTTAGCTTTA
>NW_015388210.1:230268-248488 GCF_001527695.2 Protobothrops mucrosquamatus | reverse complement strand
TGCACATGCTGAAGACATTTGCATCAAAACAGATGAAATGGCTAAAATGAAGAGGAGTGCTGATTCAGGGTCAAGTGCTTCACTTTGATATGTTGTTGTGACATTTTGCTCCAGCAATCAGAATCAATGATGCTGATTCTTCTCAGAATTCTAATGTTAATTGCACAAGGCTGCAAATTGTCAATAGTTTAAGCAATAACAATAACAAGAGCGCTTAGACTGATATACTGCTTCACAGTGCTTAACAGCACTCTCAGAGCAGTTTACAACATGAGCATATTGCCCCCCAAAATCTGGATTCTCATTTTACTGACCTCAGAAGGATGGAAGGCTGAGTCAACCTCGAGCCTCATCAAACTCGAACTCCCAGCTGTGGGCAGAGTTTGCTGCAAATACTGCATTCTAATCAGTGCACCAGCAGGGCTCCAGGTTTTGTTGTTATTCCTATAGCTACTACATTATAATTATTGCTGCCAGGCTCAGAGGAAATGATTTTAGTGGCCTTGGGAGGGGGGGGTTGTCTACTCTGATTAAGGCACCAAAATTGTTGGGCCAACTCTGGATTGGCTTTGAGCATCCAAGGAACAGACAATGGAAGGGCTTTTTTGGGTAGCTGAGTTCAGTTTTCCTAGGGAAGCTGATGTTGCGTCCTCCTTAATCATCTTCACGAAATGAAGACGATTATATATATTTGGTAGACCAGGTGCCTCACCCAACAGATAAGATATATATCCTCCCTGGTTTCTGCTGACAGGAGTAAGGGGGGACCTGTGGCTCAAAAGGGTAATACAGCTGCCTAACATGCAAGCTGCCCAAGTTTGAATCCCTGAAGGGTGTGACTAGCTGATGAGGGCAAATGAGCCTGAAATAGCTATACTAGTCTCCCACTAACTCTTTGTCAGCCACAAAATTTTGAATTTATACTGTTCACAGTATGTGAGGTCTGCCTGCAAAACATGCTCCTAGATTGGAGCGAAACGCAGAACAGACTGATTTATATTTGGTAGACCGGGTGCCTCATCCAACAAATAAGATGTATGTATGTATGTATGTATGTATGTATGTATGTATGTATGTATGTATGTATGTATGATGTATGTATATATACACACACACACATATTCAAGTGTTAGAACAGAACTGAAATTAATCTGGTATATTAAATACTTATTTTACTTTAGGAAGGTGCCTAATGATTTCAGTAGCTGCTTTGAACTGGTTCTTGTTCTTGTAACAGAGATTAATTTTATGCATTTTAATTTGTTATTGCTTGATGTCCTGATTCCCCCCCCCTCTTTTTTATGGAACTCAGGAGAGAAATCTCTGAAATAAATAGTTATATCCTTCCCTATTGGATTGAAAAATTCCAGGTACAAAAGTACTTCAGTTGACTTAGAAATCAATCAAATAAAGTCTAATCTCAATATAGTGCACGTAGGAATGTCACTTTGCACAGTTTGAATGGAAGATTTGAGTATCTGTCGTAACAGAATCTATAAAAACAGAATGCTTAGCCATGGATGCATATGTCACGTGACACGGTTACAATTAAGTTATGGTATAAACTACAGACCAGGAGACTGAATATTTTTCTTTTGATATCTACTCAACTAGATTATACAAAATACACTTAGAAAATGTACACTACACTTCTAACGTGTGAACCCTAATATATACAACCTTTCCATACCTAATAACATAAGTGAGAATGTTATATTTGTATAACAATAAATTTACAATTTTCCCTTTTATCCTGGGCTGTTAACCACCCACATTTCCTAGCTACAGGTCTGGGATTTCTGTCCCTTTTACCCAGGGCTCAAAATCCTTTTGGCTTACCAATAATAATAATAATAATAATAATAATAATAATAATAATAATAATAATAATAATAATAATAATAATAATAATAATAATAATAATAATAATAATAATAATAATAATAATAATAATAGTAAAGTGACCTTGGAGGTCATCTAGTCCAACCCCTTGCTCAGGCAGGAAACCCTATACCATTTCAGACAAATGGCTGTCCAGTCTCTTCTTAAAAACTTCCAGTGTTGGAGCATTCACCGCTTCTGGAGGCAGGTTGTTCCACTGGTTAATTGTTCTAACTGTCAGGAAGTTTCTCCTTAGTTCTAGGTTGCTTCTCTCCTTGCTTAGTTTGCACCCGTTGCTTCTTGTCCTGCTTTCAGGTGCCTTGGAAAATAGCTTCTTTGTGGCAGTGCTATCATGTCCCCCCTCGTCCTTCTCTTAGCCCTATATAATCTTCCCCTTATGCTTTACTAGGTTCTGCCTGATAATTTCTCCCTTTTATTGATTTGCTTCTCCATCACCGAGTCCTTATCAGTTCATAGCAGGGAGAAAATAAGTACAAGTGGTCCTCATTTAGCAACAACAGTTGTGACTGGATCAACAAAGTACTCACTAAATGAAACTGCAATTGCATTTATGACCTTACTTCAGCTTTCCTTTGTTTTACAGACCTATGAAGGTTATAAATTCAAGGATTGGTCATAAAATTACTTTTTCATCACCGTTGTAACTGTGAGTGGTTGCTGAACAAGACAGTCTCTAAATGAGGATTATCTGTACTTGTTGCTGGCGGTAGCTGGTCTGCATGTATGAGCTGTGTGGCTCCTTGCTCAACTATGATAGTTCTAGAATCTTTTTGCTTATCCCACCAAATTGCTTCAGTTTTATGTCCATCATGCAGGTCTATCATCTTTTTTCATTGTCTACCTTATTCTCTTCAACCAGTACCCACATCCTGTGCTTTCCATGTTTCTCTTTTTATCTCTCTGCATTACAGGTGTGGTCCTTTGTGCTCTTAAAGTCCCAAAGAACACAAAACCACAAGGAAGGAAAACTCATATCACAGCCTTGAGTCTTTCCTTCCACAGGTCAAAAGGATTATCAATCAGCAGGAACTAGATTCCTGGAGAGCAGTTTCAGAGATATTTCAACACGCTGCTCACCCACCCTCCCCTGACACATCAGAAATCACCAGAAGCAAAATAGCAGGATCTGACTATTTTATCAAAATAATGACATGAGCATCAGGACAAAATAACTCAAGCTATGTCCCTTTCATATAACATGATACCATGTGTAGGAAACGGGTGGAGCTTGTGCCATTCCAGTGTAATGCTTGTTTTGTCATTTGTCTTCTTGCTTCTCCCCTATCTACACATTTTTCTGACTCTGATTTTTTGACAACCTCAGTTGTGTTTCCCTCCTTCAGGCTCACTTGGCTATTTTGCAGATTGCTAGTCTGGGTGCCCATTTTGGGCAAATCATATCAAAAAGCTGTATCATTCTTTCCAGTATCTCCACCCAGAATTATCAATACATATTGTGACAATTTCAGCAATAAAGTAGATCATCTACATACTGCAGCCCAATTCTGATCATCCATCCAGGATTCATAAACATTTGTTTTCTGACTTATTGTCCTCATTTCTTAAACAAGGCATGAAGAAATGAACTGGAGGGGGGGGGATTCCCTGGGCTAATGCAAGCTAAGAACTGTATGCTGAAGCCAGGATGGGAGAAAATTGGGAGTCCCAAAAAGGGAGCTTTTTATAGTGCTCCTTAATTCTGGCTTTGTAAAACACAATTTTGTGAAGCACAACAAATGGAAGCTGAGCCTGGAATGTTAATTACATCCTTGGGCCTGTAATTAATGGCCTTGACCAAATCTAATGACCTTCTTTCTTTTGCCAAGCATCTGCTGTTAATCTTAAGCCAAAACTGGGGAAAAGATATATCACCATTCCCACCAACCCCCTACCCACATCTGGCCAAAAAAACCTAAGATCTTTGACCTGAGCAACTCCTGTGCTCTGCTTATGCCCTTGTAAGTGACAGGAATGCATTTTTATTAGTTGATTAACCTAAAATATGATATCTATAGGATTTCCCCCATCAGAAACATTTCTTGATGTTGAAAGTTGTTATGATGACTCTTCATTAGTTTTCAGGTACATTTTTTAGACATCCTTGTTTAACCAGTATGTAGTGGAGGATTCTTCTACATACAGTAACAAGGCTTCCTATCTCCTAACCCTCCTCAATCCAGTTTAAAACACAGTTAAGATAGATTTGGATTCCTTTGATTATTTGGATAACAAGAAACATGTATCAGGTTATCTTATATTATGCTTGTTAGTCTTGACTTTGTAGAGAAGGATCATGTAATCAATGCATGCAAGAATTGTTACTGAATTAATTATTGCTTCCCTGTAGGAGATGACCAGGCTTTGGCCAGGGGTCAAAGGCATCATCAGTCATGGGTCCCTTTGTGCCCACAAGAGGTCTAAGTCTAGCCCACCTTGAATTCCTGGGGCTCTTACCTACCACCACTTTGCTTGTACCATTAGTAGTTCAGATTCTTATAGAGAGCTTAAGTTTGCAATAAATCTTTATACCCATTTGAATTGCCTGAATCTCCTGATTTCCCTGGTGCTTGACATTAATTTGAACTACTAATAGCCCAAGCAAATTGGCAATAGATACATAGATAAAAGTCCCAGAAATTCATGGTGGGCCAGACTTAGATCTCTTGTGGGGAGCGAAGAGACTCATGACTGATGATGCATTTGACCCCTCTTTCAGGGCTCAGCCTGGTCATCTATATTCCTCCCTTTCAAGCTGGGCAATAATGCGTTCTGTCCAACCCAGCTACTTGCTGATATTTTATAAATAATGAGGTGTCAAATTCTTTGGCAAGTGCTTGAACCAAAAATGATTCTTTTCCAAGCATAATTTCTACAGAGTTTCTTTAGCAAAATTTACTGAGGTATATGGGATGTGGTTACATCTGAATTATTTTCAATGTACAATTAATATGTTCCTATGCACATTAAGGGAGAGACCAAATCTAACAACCTTCTGATGAACCAGTAAGGTCTCTTCACTGCAAATGGAGAATTATTATTATTATTTTGGTAAATATCTTTATTAGGTTTCAAAAACAAATATTAAACTACAAAATAACATAAAGGAGAGAAAAGGGACTGGAATAACAGGACAGCTTAAAAAGTGACAAAAATGCATTAAACAAATACATAATTAAAGTATATTATCCATTTTTTTAGTACATTTCAGTACAGATAAAAATACAAGATCTCTAATTTAAATGAATAATTGATATTTAAACTATTGTACTACTAATAATAAACATTCTAAAGGCGTAATATGCATACAATATTCTTCTCATGATTTTAATCTAGCACATAACAAAATGTCAAATTTGAATATATTTCTTAAGTATAACCATATATTTAAGAAACCACAGTATTTCTCTAGTCAAATCAAATTTAATCCTCAAATATTAAAGTCAAAAGTTTATTTTTCTCCTTATATTGTAAAAAAAAAATCTAACAATGGTCTCCAAATCACAAGAAATTTACTCTAAACAAAACAGTCAATTTCACCATATCAGCTAGCTCCAGATAATGGGGAATCTTGCACAACAGATTTATATATAACAATCTATATGACAGCCTTATGAATCTCAATCAGTCGTGGAGGCAACTCTTACATAAAGAAAATAAACTGCTAAAGATCTCCCTCTTTTACCCTTGATTTTGAACAGATATGTGTCAACAGTTCTTTGTTGTTTAGAGGGAGAAATCTCAGAGGCAGTCTGAGGAAAAACAGTGTAAAGAGAGGTTAATTATTAAAAAATATAGCAAGGTGGTAAAAACAACTCAAAACGCTCAAAAGCTTTACATTTGCCATGACAGAAAAGCTTCATTGTTTTTCATTTCCCTTTAACCCAGGGGTGTCAAACTGCCGGCCCGCGGGCCAGATGCGTCACACGGAAGCTGCACCCACCCCATTGCCAGCAATGGCAAAAGTCCTGATACCTTGCACGATGTCACATGACATTGTGAGTTTGACATGTCTGCTTTAACCTGTAATAGCATAACATCAAGTATCTATTTAGATACTTTCTTGCGTGGTGGTGCACAGTGGTTAGAATGCAGCATTGCAGGCTAATTCTGCCTACTGCCAGGAGTTCAGTTCTGACCTGCTCAAGGTTGACTCAGTCTTCCACCATTCTGAGGTCAGTTAGTTAGTTTCGTTTCTTGATTAGCCCATAGGTCATACCAGAATAAAGAGTTCCAACCATAGATTATTAATAAAATCCTATAAAACAGTTTAAAATGAAAATTTCAATACAATAGAGTAAAGTACAATAATTCAATGTATAGACAAGTAAAATAAGATAAAATTATATTTCAGTATCACCCCTACAATCTACCCCAATCAGCCCCACATATGCCGATCTTAGCCGAACCTTCTGAAGTCAATAAAATGAGGACTTAGATTGTTGGAGACAATATGTCAACTCTGTAAACTGCTTAGAGAGCATATGCTTTAAAAGCATACGCATGGTTATATACTGTAAGTCTAAATGCTATTGCTATTGCTATTAATCATGCCAGCAGGAGCTAAGAGATGAACAAAGCAAAAACCCATTTGAATGGCACTGCAGACCATCCTTTGAACCACAAGAGACTAAGTACCACACCATTTCCAAACTGGCAATCATGTATGTAAAACCTCCAGTCATCCTATTCACAATATGCAGCTGTGGTAGTATTTAGATTAAATACTAAAAGATTAGAAATATACACACAATTCATACCCTGTTTCCCCGAAAGTAAGTCCTACCCTGAAAATAAGCCCCATCTTGATTTTTGGGGGTGGGCCTAATATAAGCCCTACCCCCAAAATAAGCCCTAGTTTTGGGGTGAGGCACACACCTAAAAATCAAGCTGCGGTGGGGGTGGGGGGTGGAGCTGTCCCACACGCCCTGCACCCATCATCTTGCAGCCAGGCCTCTCCTCACTAGACCACTTCTTCTGTGCGTCTTCTGCAGCCAGGCCTGCTTTTCTCAGTCACAGGCTTTTCTGGAAGGCCACTGCACCTGAGAACCGAGCTATGGATTGAATCCAAAATGCAGGCCGGAATGCAGCTGCAGAATACAGCTGCTCCTTTGGTCAGAAGAAGTGGGCCAGCTGGGCAGGGCTGTCAGTGCCAGAGTTGAGTATAAAAGACACCCCCTTTTGCCTTTTTTGGAGGCAAAAAAAGATAAGAACCGGTCTTATTTTCGGGGAAACACGGATAGATATAATTTCTTTGAAAATATTTGTAGAGTATTCCATGCATATGCATCTATATTTCCCTAGATGGATAAATTATGAACATTCACACATAGCTCTACAGGAGGGAGATCACTTCCTGCAGGTCCAACCTACCTGGATTAAAACTTATTGATGTACTCCTTCTGTCCAGTGTTGTTATTGAGATAAATCTCACAGCACAGCATTCCAGCTCAGCTACTTTGCCTTGTCGAGCTTCATTTGTGTGATGGAATCCAGCAGTTCAGCAATTTATAATTTCCTTTGCTGAAACTGCAGGGCAAGTAAAATCTTACAGCATGTCTTCTGAAACAGCCACTGCTTATAGACTATTTATATATTTTTTTTAAAAAGTATTTTATTTTGAAAAACTTGTTTCTCTTTTTCCTTTTCTTTTTAATCAGTCAGCGCAGTAACATTCATGAAAGCCCAGAAGACTTCATCATGCTTATTTAAATATGCCAGGTAATATTGCTTCTTGTAAGAATTTTTCAATAAAATATTTCTAAATAAGCAATTGGGTTAGGAACCCCAATTATCAACCTATTAGAATGTTTACTATCATCAACAAAATATATGCAATTCATTCAAGAGACAAGCTGCTGGATTAGGCTGAGGCAAATATATTGGAGCAGACGAACAGACTGGCCTTAGAGCATGACATTCCCATATGCTGTTTAGACTAAGCTTTAATACTACAATTTTTGATTGATAAAATATATACAAAATCCATTATATGCTGCATTTGTAGATTTTTAAGCCTGCCTTTGATTCAATATCCAAAAATAAGTGGTGGCAAAAATTGAAGGATCTGCTACTGATAGACATTTGCTTTTACCTTTGCAAAAAAACATCATATCAAACCCAAAATAAAAGCTAGGTACTCCATCTAGGGCCATTTTTCTAGGGAAATTCCACTGAGGAAGGGAGTTAGGGAAGGTTGGCTCCTATAGTATTCAAAAATTACTTAAATCTGTTGGTCTCAGTCTTAGATAAGTTGGTACATCATCTACCAAGATAGTGGGACCTAAGCATGTTTCAACTCTCTTGTATGCAGATACTTATAGGGGTATTGGCATTAATATAAATTGATCTAAGAAAGGTATTATAGTCCTTTGCAGAGTTTTGCTTGGAGGAAACTCTGGAGAATGATTATGACAAGACCAAGGATATAGTTTTGCAGACTGCCCTAAGGTCCATAGATGGACACTAAATGGACATGAAGTGTAACAGTTCAAGTTATATAAGTACCCTGGGAGTAATATTTCAGAGTACAGGAATACACCCTACAGAATGCTGAGAAATCAACTTTGGCTATTCGAGTCTTTTATAGATCTCAGGGAGTCTTATATATTCCAGCTGCAATTAAATTATTTCTTGCTAAAGTTGCATTGCTATATGTAACTTCCCTATAAATGCAGTCCCTGCCATCTAAATATTGTGAGATATACTGTATTTTCCAGATTCCATGATGCATACCTAATGGTATTTTCTGGTTGGAAGCTGGTGTACTTAACGTTGAAATAACAGTATGGCTTAATTTCTTGAACTATTGGTTAAAAAGAGTTGCCTTCCATAGTGGTCTGTCCCCCTCTCCATCTTAGATAAGTTGAATCATTATGGCTATTCTCTGAAAGCCATATTAGCCTTAGTAAGGCAGAAAATAACAGATATAGACAATCAGGAAACTTGAGTCTCTATGACTATAGGGGTATATCTGGTGTTCAAATTATTAACCTTAGTTCATCTAGATCTCTGAGGCAGATTGGAATATCTAAAAATATAGATGGGCTTTTACTTTAGTATGTTTAATGTTTTGCCTGTAGCTGTCTTGATAAGGAGGCATAAAAATAATTCTGTATAATGAATGGCTTTGGTTGTGTAGACCTGGTTATGTTAAAGCTAACTGCTCATTTTCTTCTGTACTTTCCCTTTTAGCAAGGTATTATGCACATATTTGATACCATTAATTGCAAATTATCTAAGCAATCCAGATTTATTGCATCTCTAGTATTTATTATCTGAATGTTGCCAAATGCTGATATATTGCCTGCAGATATCAAAAGGGAAAAAATGCATGATTATTTGCAAGAACAAATATTGGAGAGCATTGATCATTACCAAGACAAGAAGGTTAATATAAATTGTTGTATTATTTTCATCAGTTGGCAATCCCAGGGGAAAAAAGTGATCGTTGCAAAATCTAATGCTTTCAATATATGCTACACTCCAAGATGTTAAAAATGAAAGAAAATGAAGACTGGTTCCCAGTTTGCCCTTGTGAAAAGAAAGGATTTTCTTCCATTCACAGAAATAACAGCAAACAAGCAGAAGTTCCATCCACATGGGCCAATTTCTCTTCTAGTAGTAGCTCCTAGAATCATTGTATACTCTTTTCCAGGAGTCGATTGGGAAAAATTGTTATACAGAAAAACAAATAATTGTAAATTAATTCAGCCACAGGGCATTGGAGTGTGGGTGTCAAAAAGTCAAAAGGGGGGCTGGGACTGAGGCCCCACTCTTTTGCATCTGCTTTGCACATGTGATGCACATAAAAATGGGTTGGGGTTTGATTGCATGATTGTGGGGGCCATCTTGATTTCTAATTACTTCATCTCACCCCACAGATATGCTTGTTCAACTCATACAAAACGTAGTTCTAAGTCATAGAGGAAAACATTAGTTTTGTCAATAATTATTTCTTTTAGGTGATGGGAATTGTGGAAAGGTTTCACAAGTACTAGGGCACTGAGAGACATTTACCGTATGTTCCTTTATTCTTTCCAAATGTTCTACAAAATCACCATATTACTTTAGGAGCAATACTAATATAAAGTGCATTTCTCAGACTGTTCTTTGAGTAACTCAACTTTCTTACTTTCCAGAAATCATCCAACTATAACTTTTCCTTGCCTTTTCATTAATGCAATATAAATCCATTTGTACCTATTTTAAGTCTATGAGTTGATTCCGGTACTAAAAGTTACATGGATGGTGAAACTGATACACATTTCATTTTTGTATTTGTGAAATGGTCTATTATTTGTTTGAGCAGAAAAAAATCCTCACCTCCAAATATCTTAAGGTCGGGAAGGAAGCAAATAAATAAACCAATTTAAGTGTCTGTTGAAATCTTTTACTTTTTATATAGAGGATGAGATGGCAAACTAGAAAAATGGCACGCTATCGTATTAATTTGAGTTAAGACTAGTGAAATTATTCTAAAGAAAGGTGAATCTAAGGTGCGGAAAAAGCAATTATTCATACCACAGCATGTCAAAGACCAAACAAAATACAATGTTTTTTTTTCATTAAAATTTAAAATGGCACTACTCAAAACTCTGCAAATGTTTGTCAACACAGGAGCATTTCCTTTACTTCATTTCTGATTCTCATTAAAAATAGGTTCTGGAAAGCTATTGTCACTGTGCGAATAACAGATTGTCGACTGAGCAATTTGCTTCAAGAAATTAAACCAAGCACAACTCACAAACATAGGAACAAAGCAAATATGTCCTAGGGCAAAAGGAGAAATAGTAGTAGCATTTAAATGAGAATGGCTTTCAGGGTAATGAACTCTCTGCTGCTAAAAAAAAAAGTTTTTAAATGCAGCTGCTCTCTGGAGCTTGAACAGAAAAAAAAATATTGACAAGGAATTTATTGACACAGTTTGGAAGTAGGCTTGACAAACAAACCTTATTTCCAAGGGATCTGATTATGTGTTTCTGTGTGCAAGTCTGTAGAGATCAGAAAGTTGTTTGTTTTTTTTCTCCCAAACAGCCATGATTTCAATGTAGAATGCCAATCGAGAAAACACGGCCCATGGCCATCTTGCATTCTTCCTGCAGGCAAGTTCCAGTGATGTCACACTGTTCTTAATTGAAATGCTTCATTGATCCCCGGTTAAATGCTCCTCAGCATCATTTCAGACAATAAGAAGCCTAATATATCCATGATGTCTGAGCCTACATATGAACAAACATCAGTCCCCTGGAATCTACATATTCAAATCTCCTTGAGCTGGGCTCTCTGTTATATGCAACCATGATGCTTATCTGATTTTTAGATGATGGTCTCATAAATTTCAAGTCACTCTGTTTTCAAACTCCTTCACTTCTCTTTTATTCTGCTCTGGTTGAATAATTCTCAAGGCTAAGGGGAGCAGAAAAGAGAAATGACCTTCATCTAATAATGAAGGTGGGCATTATAAATTAGATGGCTCCTGCCATCTAATATGTAAAGAGACAATAAGGCAAGTGAGAAGAAATTGAAGCAAGTTATTTCAAAAAACAATCAGTAATAATCATTCCTCTAAATCACAGGTGTCAAACTCGTCACATCACGTGACGTGTCGTGACATATCGTGACTCTTTTTACATTGCTGGCAATGGGGTGGGCACGGCTTTGGTATGATGAAACCGGCCTGCGGGCCGGCAGTTTGACACCCCTGCTCTAAATATATGAAAGTGACTTAGGTATTGAAATAACAAGAATCATCAAAGGAAGCTGTGAAAACCTCAATGTATTATTTCAGCTGGTCTTAATTTGACCAGATGTTTGTCAAATACAATGTCATAAAACAAGCTACACAAATCTATTCAAGAGCATGACCCACTGACACCATAGAATTTATTTCCATGTAAAAATGTGCAGGTTTCAAATCTGAATAACTGTTGTGGAGCTGGATTATTTTGGGATGGGAAAGAATGGGATGGGATTTGAAGAATCAGTTCAAGTAGAGGTTACAAAGAAAGATGATCTAGGCTATGAATATATTACAAAATATTGCAAATTAATAACATCTGGGTCATACATGCCAAAATGTTCTGCTGATAACTAGGTTAAGATAAATGAGATCAAGATGTTTTTTAACTCCAAATTTATATTGTAAGAAATCTTCCATTTTTCATGTCCTTTCAGACAGGTTTATAAAGTGTTCAGCAATTTTCTTTGGCAATAGCGTTTCTTTAGAACTACACAAAATGCAGTGCCATAAGAGAAAAATGGATTCTGTTGCTCACTTTTCCAAGTTTATCTCTGTTATGTTAACTTCTGATAGGGTCTGTAATAAAATCATCCAAACTTTGTTCTGCTTCTAAATAATTAAGATGTAGGTTGACCTTTATTTATCAAAAACCTGTGCTAGTTGAAAAATTCTGGCAGTTGAGGTACACACATCTTGATGTTCCCAGGGTCGAGAAACACTGTTTTAATTTATTTGTTTTTGTCCCTAATAGTTTTCTTTAAAATAATAGTAACCATGTAGGCCTCTTCTTGGACTTTGGGCTGTCTTCCGAATTTTAGAAATACATTGTGCTTGGGCCTCTATTATTGTAGCTTTAAATAACAGCCACGTTTTTTAGAGTGAGCTTGCTCTTTCCAATTTACCTTAGAATTTCCACTCTCTCATCACTTCCATAACCAACTGCTCTAGCATGTAGTCATTTATAGTAACTTACAACTTCATCTGTCTGTCATGGTTTGAACACATACGCACCCAGTTGACACGTTTGCCATTATCCATTCTATCAATTTTACTCTGAAATTGACAGCTATCAGGACATGGTAGTTGTTCTGATATATTTTCTTTCTTGGCAGGAAGTGCAATAAAAAAGAATTAAAGTATTGAATTATGAACAATGTATTTTCCATTGATTTTATTACTGGGGCTGAAATCTTGTCATATAGGAAAGAGTCATGCTTTTCGCAGACTATTGTAAAACTGACAGAGAAAGTCCTTCTAGCTGTCTAATATCAATATTTGTGTGGAATAATTACATTGCACGATATCAATTTCGTTGTCTTCTTGTTGTTTTCCAACTCATTGATATGGCATTTCAAAAGAGTATCTGTTTCTACAAGATCAATGAATTTTCCGGAACCAAATGAATATGTGAAATGAATTAAATGACATAGTCAATCAATCACTCAGTAAAAATGAGTATAGGAATATTGTACATTATATCGACATCATAAGGGCCAGATCTCCAACAATTAGTTAAAAATCCATATTTCATCCTAAAAGATACATAAATGCAATAGATATAATATAGTCTAAGTCTAACATTTTTTTTATAAATTGTTAATACAGCCTTACTATTTTGTAAAGAACATGTTAATTTTTTGTGGAGATAATGACACATGCAGGTTTATCAGCCTGTATCAAAGAATATTTGAAGAGAAGATATTGCCACTCTGCTTTTCTGACTGCTCATATGCTCAATTAATAAAAACTGATCATGTAGTACTTTTAATTAGTATTTGGATACATATTCTTCAGCTTTTTCAAAAGTTGCAAAAGACATTCTTTATGATTTAAACTAAACTCTAGCAAATTAAAAACACCTTCTTTGCCATAAAGCTTAAAGAGAAGAATAAAGTGCTTCCCCAAATAAACCTCCAAAAAGTGCATTACATTTCTGAAAATGTATTTTAGACTTAATGGAATTCCATATTTTGTATAACTTACCCATATATGAGGACCACCATAACAAGACTTGAATACATTGGTAAAATTAGAACTGTCCAGTATGTAAGAGGTGCCAAATACTAAAGTGAGATTTATTTTATGCAGCCCTAGAACGTGCTTGTAATGTCAAATGTCACTTTTTAGTATAGCTTCTGTTAAGCTTGATATCAAAGCTCTAATAAACCAATTTGGCTACACATGACGTGTGTGTGTGTGTGTGTGTGTTTGTATGTGTGTGCATGCGCATGATGACTACTTTTACTAATCACTGCAGTTTTCTCAGCAAGATTTTGGAAGTGGTTTGCCATTAATCTTGAAGCATCATAAGCATTATGATGATTCAGAGTGCAATATCATGAGTAGTTATGCACGCTCTCAGAAAATCATATATTATGCCCCTAATCTGCAAGCTGCATTCACTGCTAGTCTGCTTCCAGGTCCAATTCAAGATATTGCTTTTAACCTTTACAGCCCAGTATCCCAGGAGGCGGGCCTTCTCTTCCATGGTTCCTGCCTTACAAAACTTTTCCCTGCTCTCTGCCGGAATCAGATTAATTCCATCCCTGTTTTCATTCCAGAAGTCTCTCAAGACCTGGTTATTATCACCTACCTTCTTTTCATTCTTAACAATGTTTTTTATATATATTTTGTAATGACCGTTTTAATATATTTGTTGTTTTCATTGATTGTTGTACGCTGCCCAGATTCGTTTCTATAAGATGGGCGGCTATATAAATGCGATAAATAAACATACAACTAAAAGGAATACCTGGTCATTGCTTGCTGAAAGAATGTAAGGATATTTTAAAGTAACATTATTCCTGCTGGCCAGAGTACACTTCAGAATGCTGAAGTGTTTGAAAGAGTTCCATTTCTCAGGGTTACCTTTCATTTTGCATTTACAATTCCACATAAGTCGTGATGGGCAACTTTTCTATACCATAAATAAAACATTAGACCCATTTTTTCTTGGTAGTGACAAGGCAAAGGAAGTGTTTGGTCTGCCTGAAGCCAGATGATTAACTCACATGGGTTTGAGCTCAAGAAGTTCTGTCGTTGCTTGCTTTTATCCTTAAGGTGCAGCTGTGGTCTTGCATGAGCCAGGATTTTGGCATCTAGGACACTATGTCTATATATGGCATCCAAATCTTCTTGGTATCAAGTTAACATCAACCTTATCCAATATTTTATTCCTTTAATTTTTTTTAAGGAACAGGATTTGATTCCCACATCTTTCCTATTTCCAATAAACAGAAAGATATGGCAATACATCAGATATGTACAATATACAGTATATAGTAATAATTATAGTAAAGTAGATCTTTACTCTGTATGTCATGTTTATGAACAAGGGCACTGTATCATGGTGCCTCCTCCTAACAAACTCTTTGGATTGTAAAGAATAGACTCTAATGTTACTATAAAACAAGAAGCTTTTTCTGGTTGTATTGTCATATATGAAGGAGAACAATATATTAATGATTATTATTATAAAATTCTTAATATACGTTAAGTTTAGAAACACATTTCTCTATCTTCATTCTGATAAACAGTGTGTTCAAATACATTTATTTCTTTCAGCATTCCAAGTATTTTCTTGAATTTAACCAAGCCCTGCCAATAAATCACAAGTGACTTTATGGCTGATGACAACATCTGCCCCTATTTTGCTTGTCTTCCTGTGCACAATTGATTTTTCATGGATGTCTGCTTTTTAGCACAGCAGCCTAATTTTTTAAAAGAGAAAAGTCACTGTGATCGGCCTATTAAAAATCCTTCCCAGAGGAAGCTTTTAAACCCTAGTGGAACTGAATTTTGCCTACTGTTCTCATTTTTCGTGTTTCATGCTCCATTTTATTTTTTAAAAATTATGAACAGTCATGAAAGTACTAAACCATTATCAATATGACTGACTAGATCTATTAAGGAGAACGTACTGCAAGCCCCACACTTCTGGGAGGTTCAGGTCTGTAACTAGGAAGCTCTGTTTCTCTGTGGCTTCATCAACAATATGGACTAACATCTCTCTGGGGATCAGGCCTGTCCTTTCTTAATTTTTCAAAAGCTCTTGAAAACCAAGCTGTCTTCCCCTGATTTGGTATTGCCACCTTTATTTCTATTTTTATGATACTGTTATTTTATTGTTCCTGTTTATGACTGTTGGGTTTTTAAAATTGTGCCTTGGGTATTTTAAATTGTACTATTTATTTGGCGAATGCCTCTGAGAATCTTCTTGACTGCAATAGGATAAAAATATGCCTAAATAAATGTAACCTAGGTGGGATATAAACAAATTAAGAAATAGAGTTTCTAAGGAGTACCAGAAAATAATAAAAAAATAGTATTATTATTAATAATAATAATGATAAGGTTGGAAGGGACCTCGGAGGTCATCTAGTCCAACCTCCTGCTCAGGCAGGAAACCCTATATCATTTCGGACAAATGGCTGTCCAGTTTCTTCTTAAAAACTTCAAGTGTTGGCGCATTCACCACTTCTGGAGGCAGGTTGTTCCACTGGTTAATTGTTCTAACTGTCAGGAAGTTTCTCCTTAGTTCTAGGTTGCTTCTCTCTTTGGTTAGTTTCCACCTTTTGCTTCTTGTCCTGCATTCAAGCGCTTTGGAGAATAGCTTGACTCCCTCTTCTTTGTGGCAGCCCCTGAGATATTGAAACGCTGCTTTCATGTCCCCCCTCATCCTTCTCTTCGTTAAACTAGACATACCCAATTCCAACAACCGTTCCTTATATGTTTTAGCCTTCAGTCCCCTAATCATCTTTGTTGCTCTTCTCTGTACTCTTTCTAGAGTCTCAACATCTTTTTTACATCGTGGTGACCAAAACTGGATGCAGTATTCCAAGTGTGGCCTTACCAAGGCATTGTAAAGTGGTATTAATACTTCACGTGACCTTGATTCTCTCCCTCTGTTAATGCAGCCCAACACTGTGTTGGCTTTTTTGGCAGCTGCATTAGATCAGACTAAGCTGTCTGTCTGGTTTTGTATCGTCTCATTTCATCTAGCCTATGATCTAATTTGAAGCATTATCTGAATTGAGTCTATTCAGACCTTCAGCAACCCAGGTGAGCCTGGTTCATATGGAAGAAAAGAGGGGAATTAAAAAGAGTTTGACAACAGAGATAAAAGGGGCTATCAGGAAGAACGAAAGGCAGGGGAAAAAGGAATGCCAGGAAAAAGGGAAAGAAAAGGAATACTCCAAGTAGGGCAAAGGGATAATCCTACCTGTTTTAGGCTCTAGCCCCATTCTGTGTTTGCTTAAGCATCACTCACTCTAAGCAGAAAGCCCTTATTTAAAACAAACCAACAAACCTTGCCTTTCTCTATTATTCCCCAGATTTGTTGACCACATATAACCGCCTTGAAGTTGCTAGGAGCTGAATTTAGGAAACTCTGTGTGAAGATATGTTGTTTATCACTATTTTATATCCCTTTTATAAGCTAATGTTAGATATGTGTGCAATTTGTCCCCCCCCCCACCCCTCTCCCCGATTTTTGGAAAGGTCTCATAATATTAGAATCTAGAAAAATAAGCAGGACATTTTGAATTCTGAAAACAAAGCAGCAACTTCAGTTGCTGTAGTTTGTAGACTGTGACTATATTCACATGAGAAACTTAATTCAGCTGAAGACAGTATTAGCACGTCATTGAACCCAGTAACCAATTTAGTTCTTAGCCTAAAAAACAAACAAAAAAAAACTTTAGTTTGGTGCTAAACTCTTTTCCTTTGATCTGCCAAATTGGGTGACCATAAACTTAGTCATATAGGTTAACACATCACATTATTATTATTTTTTGTAGGTTGACATAGCTGGAATTTGGAATATACCCACAAAAAGTGGGCTTCCCTAAAAATTCCTAATCTCAGAATTTGTTTTCCCTCAAAAACTCTCCTGTGAAGCAGGTTGAACTGAGTGGCTGCTCCAAAATCACCCAGTGAACTTCCAGGGCTGAGTTGAACAAGAATGTATACCTTCCCATTCCTAACCCAGTACCTTGACCACTACTCCACACTGCCTCTGTTTTGTTTTGATCTTCCAAAGTGTGTTTGTGAGGAGGAAAGGGAGAGTCAAATTGGAGAAAAGCAGGGAAGAAAGTGGATGAAAGGGACTTCACCCTTCCTGTCTGCCATAGGTTTCAGCCCAATAAGATAACTGCAGATATTTTTTTAAAATAATAAAAAAAATAGGTCATAATACTGTAAGAAAATAGAAAAAGAGAAACTTGGCTATTTTTTTTTTTACAAAGGAGGCTGAGGTATCAATCAAAATTCAGTCTAATTGGGGCAGCCTTACACTGAGTTGATCATATGCTGTGGTGATTTCCCTTGAAAGTTAAAGGCTGACTGGGTCAGTTGCACCATGAGAACAGAGCAAATATTTTCTTGGCAATTTAAAAAGATGTTGTGTTTTTACTTGGTTTTTGATTTAGCAGGAAGAATTTGTGAAAGCCTTATTCTGCAGATGAAAAATAAATTAAAACATACAGGAAAGAGAATTGTGAAAGTATTGATCTGGTTGCCATTAGCTGTTCAAAACTTCTGAAAGTTTTTTTTATATCTGGAACTCTGACACTGCACAGT
>NW_015388210.1:205930-230168 GCF_001527695.2 Protobothrops mucrosquamatus | reverse complement strand
TATATATATATATATATATATATATATATATATATATATATATATATATATATATATATATATATATATATATATATATATATATATATATCCAGTGCTACAAAAATAGGACACCTCCCCTAGTTAAATGTCATTGAAATTGTCCTTAGCATTCTTCAGAATTCTAGCATACCATCTGACTATTGTTTTCAAAGTTGAATTTGTTTTTGTGAATTCTGGTTGCCATTCATAGACCAGACATCTCACCCAATTCTTTAAATCTCCCAATAAAGTAATAATCTGGGTTGATATATTATACTAAATCATAATGTGATTTGCTTGGTTTTGGCTTAGTGTGTTGTGTGAATCCAGTCATTGTGGCCTAATAATCATGGCTTCACGTGATGCCTGAAACCAGTTTCAATAAATGCAACCTAAGGTACCAAAACTGTATGCAGATCCTGAAAGCAACTGTGGCTCCAGAACATCTCAAATAGTTATCACTAAATTGGAATTGCTAATGTAAGATGAGAAGGCACTTATTAAGTACATGATAAGGGAGTAATCATTATTAAATTATAGAAGTTAAATCAAATTCACGGAGTGGAGATGAAACCAAATGTTATTCTCCTCCAGTTCCTACTTTTTTGTACCACCAAAGGCCAGAAAATCTTGTAAACCATCTGATTTAATTCCATCTTCTGCTTCTCCAACTGTTGGCTCCATTCTAATGTCCTCTTGAAGTCCCCCAGAGGTGAAAAAACCCACTGTTTCCTTCCATGATGGTCATCACTGTTGTGCTGCTTTTACCATATAAATATTCACTGAAATCTAGTTTCCTGTAGCAAAGGTTCAGGGAGCTCTGGGGCAAGAAGACAAGTTCTTTGTCTACTGCTAGGTGACAATATATACAGCATAATAAACAAAAAATATATCCAGTGAAGTAAAGTCATCACCATCACCATTAGAAAATACATAGATCAAAGGGAACAAAACAACTACTGCACCAAAGGGGGGGGGGGAGAGATCATCTAAAAGTTACCTCCAATGGAAAATCAGCAAAGAGGAAACTAAGTAGATCTGCCACATCATGCCAGTTACCAACAGACTGTTTCCTATATGGGCAGAATCACATGCTGTCTCACATGAATGACTCCCCTGCAAGAGTCACCTTGCAGGGGAGGATGGGCAGTAGAAGAATGTAATAAATAGCCATCCCTACATTTTATGCAACTCCAATAAAAGGGCTCTGTAAAGAATTATTTCTTTTTTTGTTAATAAAGATTTGTGAAGTGGTTTACAATGAAAAGGAGGAAAGACACAAGGAAGAACTTGAAAACAAGTTCCTCGGTGACCAGAGGAGCAAAATCCATTTGAAATTGACAGTCCTATATGCACCTGGGTGCCAATTTGTATATGTAAAAAAATCAGCATATCATCTCCACCATTTAGAGGCTGTCCAACTCTACATGGCTTAGAAATTTAGAAAACGAGGGGGGGGGAAAATAAAGGAAAAAATCTGAAGCATCCAGATAACTGTTACTGTATCTCATACACTGCCAAACCCCACTATCACTGAATGGGCTGCTGCCCTAAAGCCTGAGAGAACAGCTAATTATTAAATTATTAATATTAATTATTAAAGAGTTGCAGAATCTCATCATCAGGATGCAAGTTACATGGATCTCTGGGATGGGTTGTGGGGTATCATTCAAAAGAGCAATTAGTGGGACAATACTGTGAAGCCTATTGGGAATCAATTTAGAATCTGCAACAATGATATTATGTGCAAGTAGCTTATTTCACCCACTACCAAGAGAGCTGCTAAATTTTGGATCAAAAACAGTTTCCAAGGAGGTGCCACATCAAACCATGGGTTGTCAAGAGCATGAGTCACCTTGGAGGATGGCCACCTGCAGCGTTTGGTTGCTGCAAAATTATATAAGGTAAACAGATTTCACCTGGAGAAAATTAAGCTAGAGTTAACAAGGTTCTATGACCTATAAGGTTTCATACATATTCATACAGCACCTTGAATTGGACCTGAGGCCAATTAGCAATTACTGCAGCTACTGCAAAATAAGTCTTGCAATATTGAATATCTATAGCTCGGGTGAAGGTTCGTTCTCCAAGCTTGTGGGTGGTTTCCAAACATTTTGTTACCAAGCTAGGTAACATCTTCAGTGGAGTTTAGAGGATGTCACTGTCAGTGTTCTTCTGTTTGTAAGGCTTTCAAGTGTGGGTATGTCAAGTGTGAGAGTCTTGTGATGGGCCTTGTGATGGGTCAGGTGTAAATCATCAGTGAGAGGGCCTCACGTGACACACCCACACCTGAAGCCCTTATACTGTAAACAGAAGAACACTGACACTGACATCCCTTAAACTCCACTGAAGATGTTACCTAACCTGGTAATGAAACGTTTGGAAACCAACCCACAAGCTCAGAGAATGAACCGTCACCCTCAAAATAAGTCTTATTCTGCTATACTGGCTGATCCTGGTTAGCTATATAGACAGCTGCATCTGGTGCTAGCTGCAACTTCTGATTTGGTCTTCAAAGACAGCGCCATGTAAAGTAAGTTATTGTGGTTAAACTGAGAGATATTAAAGACATGAGCCATTTATCTTCAGTGCCCCCTGGGTTGGGAAAGGGTGCAGCTAGTGAGTCTGCTGACCCTGGCTGAAGGCTCTCCTGCCCACATTCCAGCAGGAACTGTGAGTCCAGGAGAACTCACAAAATGCACACTAGCTCTTTCAGATGGAGCACTCATCTTCAGAAGAGTTAAAAGAGCTGTGAGAAAGGAGGCAAAACTATGATTGTTTCCTCCAAAAACAAAAACTTGCAAAATAATATGTTTTAGTTTGATCTTGTCCATCATACTTCATGTAGGTCTGTTGAAATCAGCTTTAATGTATTGTTCCTGCTGCCTCTTTTCATATGCTTAAATATTATTATTTGCCCTGTAAAATAATCTGATAATGTTCCAAAACAGTCTAGCAAATTGTTTCACATAGTAGTCAGCTATATACCCCCAGGAAGCCCCTAAACAAGTGACTTTTGCTAGCAGGTACAAAAGAGTCATGCCACCTGTAAACCTATAAATTCATGTACAAGCACCATGATTGACACATAGGAGAACACAAACCTCAAAGGTAAACACTGTTAGTAACAATAAACCTTTTGAAGTTTTTTTTTATTGGACTTTGATCACTCAAAATGATATGGTGCTATTCTTCTAACCAAAGATTGCAGCCAAAAATATTTAGATTTGAAACAGTAGAGGAATGCTAGATGTATTACAAAATAACATTTTCCACTATTTATTGCAGAACTTAAATCATATTTCATAGTTTGTTACAATAAAAAGCAAAATATTGTCCCAGCATTAAAAGGCTATTTATCTCTGAATGCCATCATTAATTTTATACTAGTGAATATTATCTGAAAAGCTAACTGGTTTTCATTGGAGTTTTTCTGGAACGGGAGACTTATGTTCTTTCTTACTTGCCCAGTCTTTTGATGTTCTTCTTAAATTGGTGCAGGCTATTGTCTTCTATGAATGGAATTTCATTCTGAAGCCTTGTTTCTGTTGTAAGAGGGAATTGAGCGCTGACAGAAATGTAACAAGGAACACATCTGCATGACAATGAGTATTCAAAGATCCATAGCCAGGGCCAAGATCCCACGAGTTACTCTGAATGTGAGCAGAAATTTAAGAGCTGTTCTATGCAGTAGTCAATAGAAACAAAAGAGAGAAATCTTCTTTGATGTTATACATCATAACAAAGAGACAGGAGAGAATAATAAAGGTGTACTAGGTCTACTACTGGTATCACATTTATTTTTTATCTTGCCTTTATTATTATAAAATAACTCAAGGCAGTGTTCATACTTAACACTCCTTTCTCCTTTTACAAGGAGTTACGATAGGTCATTTAGTTACACAACAAATTATAGTAGACCTCCAAAAGGTACTTTTGACCTGGTTTTGAATTTATCATAGCTGCACACAAATGCACACACTCATATACATATGCCCATAATGACATGATCACATTTTGGGCACATGGCAACTAGTTCACCTTTATGGCCATTTGCAGTGACTGCAATTTTTGATGGGGTTTTTGGGGGGGGGGGTGTTTCCAGTATTTACTTCTGGTTTCTGGTAAAAAAACATGCATTGGGTAAGATGGATTTACTTAACAACTGCTACAAGAAGTGCTGAAAAATCGGATCTGGTCAATTTATGATGGCAACGTTTTAATTCTGGGATTGATTATAGTCGCAATTCCAGGACAACATGTAGTTTCTCCATAAAAAATCTCCTGTGAGATGCGTTGGGCTGAGAGTGACTGTCCCAATTTTCAAGCAAGTAATGAGACTCTTCAATTGTACTGAATATACAATAAGGTCATGCATAACTAATAGTGACATTCAATTCATGTGCATAAGATCAAATACTTGTGATAAGTATAGTAATTTAAGTTTCACCAAGCTTAATATAAGTTAAATACCATGTTGGTTAACAGGATTTATTCACCAGTACTGGCAAGAGACCATGTCAAAGAAAGAAAACTGTTTAGACATCTTTGAGCCTAAATTATTGCTGATTCAGGACAGTTTCTGGTTCAGGATTTATTGTTATCCCTTGTTTGCAAAATTAGAGACTCTACACTACTATTCTGGGATTTATGGACTTCCAGATGGAACACCCAACATCCTGATCATGGCTATGCTGGAGTGGTGGATAATGTAGTTCAACCGATGGAAACTAATCAAGGAGAGAAGCAACCTAGAACTAAGGAGAAACTTCCTGACAGTTAGAACAATTAACCAGTGGAACAACCTGCCTCCAGAAGTGGTGAATGCTCCAACACTGGAAGTTTTTAAGAAGAGACTGGACAGCCATTTGTCTGAAATAGTATAGGGTTTCCTGCCTGAGCAGGGGGTTGGACTAGATGACCTCCAAGGTTCCTTCCAACTTTATTATTATTATTATTATTATTATTGTTATTATTATTATTATTATTATTATTATTATTATACCAAGAGGGCCGAAAGGTTTTCTGATTCCTAATTTAAAATGTACCTAATCATATTTTCAGGACTGAACTGCTAAAAGATGCTTTACGGTATTTTCTGCCCAACTGGAATAAAATGACCAAATTAATAAAGGAGCTGAATAGGAACAATTCAGAAGTTGTTAGTGGCCTAAAGTGAGGAGGCTTTTCCTAATCCAGTCTTCATTATTTTTTCAGCTTGACTTTCAGCAACAAGAATTGGTCCATGAGGAAATGAACGATCAATGAAATACAGATTAAATTACCTTTAAAACAGAAATACAGGAACAACTTAGAGCAATCAATAGCCTAAAGAAAACAAACACAAGTAAAAGAAAAAGTTGACACTCTCAGTAACAAGCAAAGGAGTAATAAAATGAATTAGTCCTCAAGGTTTGGGAACAAGAATTCTTTTGAAGACTTTTAAAAGCTGTTGATAAGGGATTTCTTCTTCTTACAAGAATATAGATTAATCAGTAATTGAACTCAATTCATTTTCAACTTGAAAGGAGCAGGGAAATGCAGAACCAGAAATGAGTGGAAGCTTGACCATCCATCAACTATGGTTTTGTAAAAACCATCACTGTGTTCTTTAGGTATTGTGCAAATGACAGTCCCCCAAAGGAATTGTTACAATAGGATATGGTTCTAGATGAAACCGTAACCCTACCCCTTTGACTCTTGCAACAGAGTCCTTCTGTTATTATAAGTCTAGAACAGTGGTTCTCAACCTTTTTAATGCCGCGACCCTAACCGGTTGTAAGTCGAGGACTAAACCAGTCGTAAGTCGGGGACTAAACCGGTCGTAAGTCGAGGACTAAGCCAGTCGTAAGTCGGGGACTACCCAACCAGTCGTAAGTTGAGGACTTTCCCTGCCCGGGAGCGCCACGCATGCGTGGTTCCGCCCCCTGCGCCGGCCGAGGCGTAGCTGGCAAGCGGCAGAGACGGAGCAGGCCGACCACCAGCTGGCCCAGCCCAAGGGAGGTAAGGCACCCGCCGGAAAAGGGGAAAAAAATGGCAGTAAAAAAAATGGTGGACAAAAAAAATGGCAGACAGCCTTGCTTGGCGACCCCCATGAAATGGTCGATCGACACCAAATGGGTTCCCGACCCACAGGTTGAGAACCACTGGTCTAGAATATGCCTGAATTTTTCATCTTGAAAATTTTGGTCTACAGACAGTATGCAAGTAAAGTACAGCTATACACCAATAGCTGAAAATTAGATGATAAATGTTTTCCTTACATAAAGATTGCAAAGATTAATTGTCACAGTCTTCATAAACTTCCTTAACAATGCTCATGATACTTCCCATGTTCCTGTTCTTTAACTCCAATTTTTTAAATTTGAATGATTATAGGTAGTCCTCAACTTAAAACAATTCATTTGGTGATTGTTTGAAGTTACAAAGGCACTGAAAAAAGTGACTAATGACCATTTTTCACACTTATGATCACTGCAGCATCTCCATGGTCAAGTGAACAAAATTCAGATGTTGGCAACTGATTCAGACAGTATTTATGCCAATTGCAATGTCCTGGAGTCATTTGTTCGTCTTTTTCAACCTTCTGACAATCAAAGTCAATGGGGAAGCAAGATTCACTTTACAACTGTGGCAGGAAATTCACGTAACAACTGTCTCACTTAGCAACAGATATTTTGGGTTCAGTTGTGGTTGTAAGTCAAGAACTACCTGTATTTTCTCCTTTGCTTTGCTTTGCATTGTTTTCACATGAAAGATCCTTTATTTTTGAGCTGCTGGCTTCAAAAGCTGTGTTCTTCCCTTGATTCAGGTCCTTTAATAGTGAGACAGGAGAATATCTTAGCATGGTACCTTGCCCCAAGTATCTCAGAAAAAAAAACAGCATTTCAGATAATTAATTATGTTTTGTAATTTTTATTAAAAAGCCAAAGGTATTCATGGAGAGAAAAAAATCAATCTGACATTTCTCAAGCTACCTGAGCCATAAAAATTGCAACAGCATGAAGAATGAACAGTTTTGTTACAAAGAGAGGTGATGGCACAAGAAGAATCTGTATCTTTATCTAGCTCTCTAAATCTAACCTTAAATATATATCATAAATAAATATCAATATGTGGTATGATTGTTAAAGATCTGTCATTTTAGAAGAATTTGGCCCCAGTTTCATAAATGCAAATAAATTGCAAACTAAGTTGCAAAGAGATGAGAAGTACCGTGATCTTCCAGTGCATGTTTTTTAATTTCCTGAAGGACTTCAATATATATAGCTCTTTAATCATAGAATAAATTATTCTTTAGTAGTAGCAACTTAGCATATCTCTTCAAACTGATTTGTTTGTCTAAGAACTCATCAATGAACTTGCATCATTTAAATCTCATCTCAAGAAGTAAAGTGATTCCACACTCTTGACTGCACGAATTACACTCGCTGAACTATATTGCTGGTATGCAAAACCCCAATCCATCTATCAAAACCTTGCCACATGTCTGTTACAATTATGTGGAGAAATAATTGTCAATCACCTCTGGACAGGAAGCAAGCCAAGTGCAGCATCCTGATAATTTCTCAGAAACAGGCAGGACTTGAATAGTGCAAGGACAGCAGTATTCAGATCTCTTTGATTTACATATCTTGAGCTACATTATGCTCAGAGAAGAATATCTCATTTAAAAATTTCCCAGTAACTGAAGTTCTCTGGATGCCCTACGAATTAAACACATAAATATAAAATAAACAATAAACTGGTCTGTAGAAAGACCAGATGTATACAGATGTATATAAAAACTGCAGTTAGCAACATCAAAGAGATAGTAAAAGAATTCTTTAAAAAGTTAAAAGAAGGATAAACGGTGAAATAATAAGGTTGAGAAGTGTGCTATGTACCAGATAGTTTTAGGACTGAGAGAGATGCAGAGAAAACTGTTTCTTGGCAGGAGAAACAAACTGTAAATTACAGTCCTCGTTAACCAAATGCTGCCATAGTAGAAGTTTTTTGTCAGACCTCAGCTTACAAACAGAACTGAACCAGTTAATCAAGCTCAGAAGAAATCTAAGAATTTCCAGCAAGCAATCTTTACTGAAAAAAGTAAGGAAGCCATAAACAATGGATTTCAGCAAAAATCATGTTATATAAAAAAAAGCCTTAAGTAACTGCCCAGAGTTGCTGGTAGTTAGGCAGCATACAAGTTTAATAAATTGATGATGATGATGATGATGATGATGATGATGAAGAAGATGACAATGGTGATGAAACAATGTTCAGTCTGTCATGAAATTCATTCTCCTTGTTGCTTTATGTAATAGACTAATTTGATTGGGATGACAAGTTTCGATCTGATCTCTATTTCGATAACTATTAGATTTGCTATTGTTTTTCACTGACTGTGTGAGAGCGGTCTGACATCTGCAGCTATTAAAGAATCCTATTGCAGTTGTGGTCATCAGCAAGGCAAGCTGTGCACAAAGGATGCCGTTATCTTATATCTACCTACATGCAGGTAATGGGTGGTTTAGAAATATGAAAAATAAATCAGCAAATAAATAAATAAATGCGAGCAAACTGAACTCAGTAGGACATATTTTTGAAGTTTTGAGTAGACATGTATAGTGTTGGTAAGCACTACTTTCTTGGACTTATCATATGCATAATAAGGAAAGAAAACACATCCTGTTCATCTACAATCATTTGTCCCATTTCGCACACTTATTCCAGTATCATGGAGTATATCAGGCCCAAAACCAAGGATGACACACGGTGATTCTTCCAAGCTGAGTTCTTTATTGTTTCATACCTACAGACAAAATCTTGCCAGAGTGAACTCTCTGCTATCTGCATGTGCAATATATTCTGTCAACTATTAGGGAGGTGCTCTCTTCACCCTCTTTCTCTCACACATAATATCTGGAATGAGTTGCCTCTTAAACCTCTGAAATGCACCCCTCCCTCATGGGAAGCCACTTCCTTACTGCATTCTATCACTTTGCCAAATCCCAAATATGATTGCTTTGTCACTGATTCTCAGTAGCCATAGAAAGGCCATTCCTTTTCAGGAATTTGAACTTTCTGACCTGATCTCAAAATATGTGAATAAATGTGTTTTGCTCCCCTCTTCCCTTTTTTTGTTGCTTATCTGAAAAAAAAGCAGGTGATCTCCAGGAAGCCTCTGGAACCAATGGTTACTGCAATTTTAGAAAGCTGAAATGTTGATACACCAATGGAAGGAATACTACAAATAGTCAGTCTAATAGTCTTTAGAATCTTAGAAAATTATTGTAGCAGAACTCAGCCAGAAATAGACTGAAATCAAAAAAGGATTTGATGGGTTCTTCTCCATGTTACTGTATTCCATATAGTGTGTTGAGTGCTAATCTCTCTGTGTGGCTGAGGATTTTGTTCCAAAAAGTGCTTCCATTGCTTTGAATCTATTTTGATAGTGTTACTTCTTTACTACTGGTAAATATTACTTGTTTACTGGTTACAGTCAGAATAATGGCAAATTTGAGGTATGAAGTGTTCAACAAGTTAAATATTTTTTATTTTTTTTAGCATTGTATATTATTTGATCCAATGGTTTTACTTACTCAGTGGGTAAACCATTGGTTAGGCCATGAATGGTGGAGCATATTCGCCTTTACCTGCAATCTTCTGAATCCCTCAAATGTGGTTTCTGAATGCCTATCATTTGAGAAAATATAGAGAGATGTGGATGGACAAGGTTTATTGCATGAATAGAAATCAAGCACCGTGTTGAATATACCATTAAAATGAATCTTAAAATCTCTCTTCACAAGGAACTGCTTTTGTTACTGAAATTATTATTAGTCTTTCTGGGTCTTGTCAAAAGCTCTTTAATGAAAACTAATGCTATTGTTCCTGCAGAGCAAAAGATTGGAATATAATTAATGTTGTTTTCTGTTATTCCAAAGAAATTGTATGATTATTAAATGAGAAATAATGAAATTATTCAGAATTATATTATGAAGGGAAGGAAATGCTAGAGCAAACACATTATCACTTGCCTGTCTCTCTTCTCTCCCTCTCTTTCTCCTCCCCCTTTCTCTCTTGTTTTTATTGATCCTCAACCAAGGAAGAGACTCCTATCATGTCTTCACTTTCATGAATGTAGGTATCACAAGGCCTGTGGTTATGTGGGAAATATACCTCGTTATAAATAATTTCTGACTCCAGAGAGCTTCCAGGATGCCTTAGGAACTAACAATGACCAGCAAATACAATATGAGACCGAAATAAACAATGAAGTATGCCATTAAAAAAAGAAACTTATAAAACTGGGCATCTTTATATAAATCATAAATTATTATTATTATTCTCTACTAGAACTAAAAAAATGTTTTTTTTTACATATTTGATTTGTTCGGGACTGAAAAGTATTGAGGAACTTTCCGTGATGATCCATGAATGCTGCTTACACATGAGAAAGCGAGAGTGAGAGGAATAACATTATCTTCAGATGTCTTCATTTTTCTACAGTTTATCTGACCTCTGAGCATAATAATGCATGCAACTGTTAGGACTGACATAATCAGAAACCATGGAAGAGTTTAGCCGCCATGATGTAAAACAATATAGACTGTTCTGCAGTCACAAATGTAGGGCTTTTTGTATCACTCAATACTTCATGTTATCTGGAATGAATAATCTCTTGTATAGATGGGATCAAGCAGGGGTCCCCAACCCCGGTCCATGGACTGGCACCAGGCCACAACATGCCAGAATCCGGATCACACAAACAAGCAATGCATCATCTGTGGGATGCAGGCAGCACATGAAACTACGCACTCTCCAGTCCATGAAAAAACTTCTTTCCACAGAACCAGTCCCTGGTGTCCAAAAGGTTGGGGGCCGCTGGGATAAAGTGCTTGGGTGCACAGAAAGTAGCTACGGTAGCAATAGGGACAGAAGAATTATGATTCACCACAAAAAGGAGTCAGTTTCCCCAGTTTTACAATAAGGTACATTTTTTTCAAAATATAAATTATGGATATTTTTTTTCCTGAAACACTCAGTGTTGAAACCTATATTACTAGAACGCCAAGGGAAATGTGTACAAAAAATACTTTCCAGTCTGCATATTATACCAGGAATATCAAATCAGTCACTTCCTTTTCAGTAATTTTTCAACTTTTATATTTATGTACCACATAGGTTTTGTTGTTGTTTTTTATGCCAATAATGACTTTGTAGTATTTTCATTAGGAGATTTTAAAATAGCATCATAATGCTCTTTCCCAAATGAATCAGTGTTTTGGCTTTGGAAATGAATGCTGGGTTTTAGTTTTATTTAATTTAGTAAATTTAATAAATAAATAAATAAATAAAATCAAGAGGGTAAGTCATAGTAAAATAATGAGTATATGTGAGAAAGCCAAGCATAAAATCAAGATTTCATGATAATGCATTATATTTGCCAGGTGCAGGGTATTTTTTTCTCCTGATAAATATTTTTAATTTAAGGGCTTTTTTTTTCCTTTTCAGACACCAGAACAGAAGCAGTTGTAAACAAAAGAATTAGCATAAGATGCAAATAGGAGCAATATGGCTCTACAAATCAGGAATGTCTATGAAATGAAAATTAACCTGAAAATTAACTGCAGTTGCTTGTGGACATGGCCTGGGAAGGAAAAAACAGGAGGAAAGGAAGCTTGTACGCGTGTGTATGCATATATGAGTGCACTTGAGCATTTATGTATGTGTGAGAGAAGGGTCAGTTTAAGAAGATTGAGATCAATTAATTTTCTAAACAGGCTATATAATTTTATAGGGCATTACTTTTAATTATTAGCTATTCAAATAAATACAGTTTTTCTTGCACTGCTTATTTTCTTTTTCCTTTTTATTGAGGGTGGCTTCTGGAAGGTGTGTATATGTGTGCATTTTACTGTACGCACAGAAGTCACACATGCAAACATTTATTTTGCACAAGGGAGAAGAATCTGCAGGAATGCTTTCAGCTGAAGGTAGTAACCATGGCTAGACAAGGTAGGAAACCAAGGAACTCCAAAGATTTTTTTTGTCTGTGCCTATGTGTGTGTGTGTGTGTTTGTGTAAATATATTACTCTTTCTTAGCCCTACACAGATAGGTGCAGAGCCCTTATCCCATAAACAATTAAAACAATTAAAGTCTTAAGAAATACTGGTGACTTGAATACTTGTACTTTGGATTTTATGTTTGTATTTGCATGATGCCCACAGGCCTCAAGATTAGGGCAGATTACAAATACTGTTTAAAACCAACAAATCATAATAAAGTCATGAAAGTGAATTGAAGTGACTTTAGGCCAGTTACTCTCTCTTGGTCCAACCCACTTCACAGGATTGTTGTTATGGGGAAAATAGGAGGAGGGAGAGATATGAGATATGTTCACCACATTTGGTTATTTATAAAGATAATGCAGATGGGATAAAAAATAAACAAATAAAATAAAAAATAACTAAAAGAATGGAAAGACATATTGCCTACAGAAAGCTGACATACTGCCAGGTTTTTTCCTACTGGTTCAGCTTTATCTCCAATAGGGCAGAGATAAGAAGAATCTGATTTCCATCAAGTTACGCTGTTTACTCCGCTATTCCAATTCTACCTACTTTGCTAGGGGCAGTTCTTTAAGGCCTTGGACAAAATGAAAATGCCCCCCAAAAAATCAGTCTAGAACCCATCCACATGTAAAATGTGCACTGCCCCTGAGCAATAATATTGTCTAAGGTGCCAGTAGAAAAAAATGTCTTGAATAACATACTAAAGTAATGCTAAAATCAGTTGTCCCAACGGTGCTTTTTCCAAAAGGCAACTGGATTTATTTCTTTTTTAAAAAAAGTTTTGCTTCTCATCTAAGAAGCTTCTTCAGTTCTTCTCAGGTGAGAAACAAAATGTTTTCAAAGAAAAAAAAACCCCAAGAAAGTCCAGCTGCCTTTTGGGAAAAGCACCTTTGGGACAACCATGACATGAATGATTGAGAATCTCCATAGACATTTGCCAAAATTAGTCCTTTTCTTCTCTTTGGCTCTTCTGTCTATTGCCAAGCCTACGTTATTTATTTATTCAGAGGAATATTTTCCATCATCCAGCTGAAAATGTCTACGGAGATTCTCAGTCATCCAGGTCATGGTTGTCCCAAAGGTGCTTTTTCAAGAAATGAAGAAGCTTCTTGGATGGGAAGTGAAACGTCTTCAAAGAAAAACAAAAAAAAGCCCAGTTGCCTCTTGAAAAAGCACCTTTGGGACATCTGGCTGAAAAGCTTTTGGATTCATACATGTAAAAAAAAGTGGTAAGAAAGGGTATTTGATGTTTATTCAACTTACAGGTGTACAAAGTTAAGGACTGCCAGAGTTGCAAAAGGAGTAAGCACTTGTGGTAGGTAGTAGGAGTAATTAAGGAGGTAGCACTCACAAAGCACTTTTTGAATTCCATTTTATTGCCTCCTCAACTTCAATCAAAGACTCAACCTTTTGAAACTTTCTTGAATTTTAAAGAAGGTGAAAAATCAAGTTGGAGATAATGGTTTTGGAAATGGAATTATCTAGAACAGGGGTGTCAAACCTGCAACATCACGTGATATGTTGTGATGTATCCTGACTTTTTCTCCATTGCCGGCATCCGGCCCGTGGGCTGGCAGTTTGACACTCCTGATCTAGAAGTTGTTTCATCAAGACACAAGGATTTATCTTGGAAATGTTTCCTATTAAATCTAATTGGGCCAAATTCCAGATAGTTTTTTTTAGCACTATGTAAGTAATGTCTGAGCTAATTAGACTTTATTATCAAAATACCCATATTTTTGGACAGCATGTGGCAAACAGGAGATTAGGTTTTATATATGGATAGATTATCCAGAAGTGGCTAAATGCAGAGCTACTGTTTATTAAAAGAATTACCCAATGCTGAAATTGATGGTCGAAAAAACATTGCTATTGCCATCTGTTTTTCATTATGCTAACAAACATCTTAGCCTGAAGATTCATCAAATTTCTCTTCACAACTGGCCAAATACTGATAGCTAGTTACTGAAAGACCATCTGTGGTCATTCATCCCAAAGTGGATCAAAACAGATCTACTGGAGGCACTTTCAGAGATGAAAGTTAAGCATAGTTGCCATTGTTTATTTGATTCTGCAATCAGTAATTCCTGTTTATGTGACCTACCTTCTCTATGTCTTAAAAAGTGCTTTCAAAAGTTGTAGTTAAGATGCATGCATCTTATGTAATATCATTGCAACTTTTTCTATAATTATTATAATTAAGGAGTCTGTTTCTGCCTTGGTGTACTACTCTGAAGTGAAATTGAATCTGCTCATGCTTTTCAAATCCATGCTTGGAAAAAGTAATTACCTTGGGGGATTTATTATTTATGGGGAGGTTCCTTCCCTGTAATCTACTAATAGCATTTTTGATAATCACCAATTATGCAAGGTAAAAAAAAAAATCCAGCCCTAGAGTAGGGATACCTATTTGTCTCTCTGTTTTACTGCCTTAATCAGCTTAATATCTGGTCTCTTTGGGTACTTCCTTATTCTCAAACTAAAACTGGAGATGTGGTTTAAGAACATAAGAAGATCAGACTCTATCAGGTCCATTGGATTCACACTTATGCAGTAAGGCCAGCTGAACTAGAAAGTGACACTCTTCTTCCATTACTAATTGCTAGCAATCAGTCTTTAAGGTTTATTGTCCAGGACAATAAAGAGAGGGTCAAGAATAATTGCCAATGAGAGGCTGAACCTTCATAAACTCCCCACTTCCATTCTGAAATCACATTGACTGCCATTCCCATAATTTCTGGCAGCAAATCCTAGTTTACATGTGCATTGTGTATTAGAGTTGTTGTTCTTAGCAATTGTCTCTCTTGATTGCTGGATCTACATTTTTGCTCAGCTAGTTCTTACACTGAAATTTTCCAATATGTTATACAAGGAGGGTTTTTTTTAAAAAAAATTTTTATCTAAGGTTTATCACAGAACCAGATACTGATTTTTGCTGAGAGGGAGTGGCTGGGCCAAGATCGTCCATCTGTTTTTCATAACTAAAGGAGGACTAGAATCTGAATCCTCCTGCTCCTAACTCCTAGTTCAGCACATTAACTGCAGTATTACGCTGGCTTTCATATTAAACAATGTGATTATGGACAAAAAAAAATAGTGTGGCATTTTGTGGTCAGTAGATTGTTTTAGAGTGGACAGGAGAAGAGGGGTGTTGTAGGTGTAGTTGTGAGGATATGTCCTGGCATCTGCAGGAAGGATAAAAAAAATGAGATGGGGTTGCAATAATGCGATTAAAACCTGTTGTACGTGTGTATAACACTGATGAACGTACAAAAAGGCAGGGAGCTTCACATGATTTCGGTTGCTTTCTTGATTTCTTTGAGCTCTTCTGGAGATGCTGCTGTGTATTGTATGTATATGTATAGTTTTATGTGGTAACTTTATGAATGGGAAAAACATTATTTGCCACCCCGGTCACTAAAAATTAAATAGTCCTTTTATGCCTGCTATCCATTCTTTTGCTAAATGCTCAATTCTTACATCTCTTCATTCCCAGAATGCCATAATTTTTGTTGTAAGTCAATGTTGTGATAAAATGAACCTAAGCTGGGGATGAAATATGATTTCAGTGTTAAGACCCATCTTCTTGCCTATCCACAATCCAGAAATGGTTGAACTTAGAAAAGAATAGGTTGTATACCTATAGCCTTTGCTTGCATGATCATGTATTTAGAATAGGTACATAATTACCATTTCTCTGCTTCTTTGGTCATTTTTGAACTATAAATATTTGCTTAGTGATTGAGAGATGGTTCCACCTATTGGATCTCTACAATGATGGGATTCAAATACCTGAACAACCGGTTCTCTTATTAAATGCAAGCCTGGGCCTCTGAGGCCTAGAATGGACTTCTGGAAGTGGGATCCATGCACTTCCGGCAGGCTGTTCTAGGCCTGGGAGGCCTCCACCAGACCTCCGAGGCCTAGACTGGACTTCCGGAAGCACTATGCATTAAGCCGGTTCTCCGAACTTAGCAAAATTCAGCTACCAGTTCTGCCGAACCGGTGCAAACCAGCTGAATCCCACCACTGGATCTCTACATTCTACAAGAGCTGTGGAGGCGTAGTGGTTAGAATGCAGTATTGCAGGCTAACTCTGCTCACACTGCCAAGAGTTTGATTCCTTCGATCCTGACTGGCTCAAGGTTGATTCAGCCTTCCATCCTTCCGAGGTCAGTAAAATAAGGTACCAGATTGTTGGGGGTAATATGCTGACTCTGTAAACCACTTAGAGAGGGCTCTAAAGCACCGTGAAATGGCATATAAGTCCAAGTGCTATTGTTATTGTTATTCAAGTGGTATTCTGGTAAATTAGGTGCCGGTCACCTCAAAGTGAGATGGGTTGCACACATAAATAAACAAACAAACACCTGATCATAACACTAGGCATGCTGAATTAGCTCTGCTCTCAACCAGTTCACAAAATTCCAAAAAAACGTAATCATCGGTCCATCCAAGCTGGTATAAGTCGGTTTCAGCACACCACTGCATGCACCTTATCCATGCATTTTTTTTCCATACCAATGAAAATGGGTGAAAGGAGTTCTTGACCATTTGTTTCCCTTATCAAGAGTGAGCAGGGATGGTGAGGAGACGAATGAACAGATCTTGAGTTCTAAACAGAGTAAGCTGATTGTATAATGGTTTAGGTGTTGATACATCTACCGGCATAGAATATAGGCAGCCTGCAAAATCACTATTTGCTGTGATAATAAACTATGATGAGAAGGAGTTTGCAAACTTTCTCTTCTGATTAAGGTTAACTGCAGCTCATCTTGTCACTGAAATCCAGTGAACTATGTTTTTTATGTATTTTATTTTAAAAACGTATTATCCACGTATTATCTGTGATCATCCTTAGGATGGAGTACAATCAGTGCTTTTTTTGTAAAAAAAAAAAAAAAAAGGTGCCGGAACTCACACACATCATACAACCCGCCTTCCCTACCCTACAAGGTTCCATGCAAAAAAGGTGCCGGAACTCCGTTCTGGGTGTTCTATGAGAAAAAAAGCCCTGAGTACAATAGGAAGGACTCACTGGAGAAGAGCCTAATGCTGGGAAAGATCGAGGGCAATAGAACAAGGGGACGACAGAGAATGAGGTGGTTGGATGGAGTCACTGAAGCAGTAGGCGTGAGCTTAAATGGACTCCAGAAGATGGTGGAGAACAGGAAGGCCTGGAGGAACATTGTCCATGGGGTTGCGATGGATCGGACATGACTTCGCAACTAACAACAACAATAGGATTAAATCAATTAAATTATTCCAGCACACTATGCTGAAACCATACAATGACAGTACTTTTAAATACTAAAAATCAAAATATAGCAGCACCAATTAAATCAGTTCAGTTGGCTCTGAAATTTGATAGAATTCTGTAGCAACTCTAATGAACAGAGTAAGATATTCAAGATTCCTTCAAGAGCTTTCTAGCCGGGCCTGCTGAATTGCATCCTGGCAAATGCAACACGTAGGAGAGTACAGGTAGTCCTCGACATATAACCACAATGGAGCCCAAAATTTCTGTTAAGTGAGACATTTGTTAAGTGAATTTTGCCCCATTTTACAAACTTTGTTGCCACAGTTGTTAAGTGAATCCACAGCAGTTGATAAGTTAGCGACCCGGTTGTCAAGTGAATCTGGTTTTCCCATTGACTTTGCTTGTCAGAGGATCACAAAAAGTGATCACATGACCTCTGGGACCCAGCAAAGGTCATAAATGTGAACCAGTTGCTAAGCATTTTGATCATGCAATGGTTTAACTGTGAAAAACAGTCATAAGTCACTTTTTCCAGTGCCATTGTAACTTTGAACAGTCACTAAATGAACTGTTGTAATTTGAGAACTACCTGTGCCAGTTTGAAATATATAGGTAGTCCTTACTTAATTACAGTCGTTGGGGCCGCAATTTCCATCGCTAAGTGATGCAGTCGTAAAATGTGATGTCACATGACTGTGTCAGTGATGAAAATTTCACTTCTTCTGGTTGCCATTAAGCAAATTACATGCCATCATTAAGTGAGAATGTCATGTGGTCTCTGTTTGTGACTTTGTCTGTTTCCCCATTGACTTTGCTTGTAGTCTGATTTAAACCAACTGGCTCCAAATTGTGATAATGTTCATGCCTTTTTTAAATTTACTGCCTGTCAACATAATGACTGGCTTTGCACACCCTGGAAAGGTATCCAACATGTTTTCCCAACCACACATAACACTAAGCCAAAATCTAATAAATCACACAATGCCATAGTGCAAAGATCTGGAAGGATTTGCTGGCTGGCAGCCTCATTTAAAAATCTTGGATGGCTACGGAGAGACAACCGTGCAAAATGATTGGGATGACAACATGTACACAGCTAGCATTTTCTATTTTTTCGTGGATTCATTTTTTGTTTTATTTGTTTAGTGTGAACAAAATCTACTTTGAGGCATACTATCTGGATTTTGTGTGTTTGCTGTCTCAAAACGGTAGGAAGCTGTGCCACTAATTTTCAAGTATAGAGATCAGAAGAGGCTCCAGGAGCTACAAAAAATCCCTGAAACTAGGGGAATTTGTATCTAGGGGGTCAGAGATGGCAAGTGGGACTCTAAGATTGAAGCCCCCCTCATTTTTTATGTGTGTGTAAAAAAGGCAGCAAGGATTTAATAGCACAATGGCCAACTTATTGTGTTTATTTTCTCCACCTATTCAGATAATCCTGGGAAAAGAAGCAGCTGCTTTCAATAGTTGCAGACAGGGGCATGGTTTGCACCTACACAGCAAGCTCTGTACAGCTCTAAAAAAATTATCCTTTCTGCAGGTAAACTAAATTCAGAAGCAGCTACTTATGATAACCTCCTTGAAGTTAATAGACTAGTCAAGAGGGGAGGGCCAGCAAAGATGTAAAGTGCACCAGCCGAAACAGACAGGAGCATTCAAGGCTACTAATGGAGAACTTATTACTTTAAAACTGGAGCAGAAAAATACATGAGGGGGATTGTATTTGTAATGGGGATGACTGAATACATAGTGACATTGTCTGTTTCTGACTTCCAAAAATATTTATTGGTCTGTACCAGAAATGGGACAATCATTGCCCATACGTATAAGATATATAGATTGAGGTAAAGAGAAATACTAGTTCTATGACCGTTCTTCATCATGGAAAGCTCCTTTAACAACTGTAGAATGAGGAGATCAAAGAATAATATTCCCAGATGTCCTTAAGCTTTTTTATTCTTCACTTCTGCCTGGTGAACTGATTGATTTATCTGTTCTTAATGGAGAAGAACAGCTGGATATATGCATTTTCCATATAACTTGAAAAAATATTGGGTTTTTTGGTAGATATTTACTACTGCCTTCCTGAAGAGCTGAGAATTTCTCCAACAGTGACTCTATTTCTCTTTTCATCCTTATAATATGTACTGCTGATATACCCATCAAACCACCCAACCATATCACTCAGTTTTAGGGAAGAAGCATTTTTTTCCTCAGAAATTGTGATTTTCTACCAGATGACCCTCATTAGCATTTAAACAAGTTAGATTTCCCCACTTTTTGGCAGGTAGCTACAAATGGCAGCATGCAGCAATTTTCAAGATTTATTACTCCTTTGAATAAGTCACTTGAATTCTTCCATGAATTCTAATCCTAAGTGGCAGAAAATCTTTTATGGCTGATTTGAAAAGTTGTTCCTATTGAAATCGGGACTGTGCAGATCTTGGCAGTGGTGTTTGCTTTGATGAAAGCTTGCATGAAACCTCAAATTGCTTTGGGAAAAAAGGTCGTTTCCTCACTTCAAAAAGCAAAACAGTTGCATTGCTTTACTTTTTCAGCCTTGATGAGCATTTGGAAGAGATTTCTGCACATCATCTAATACTCCCAATTAGTTACCAGAAACCTTTCCCAGTTTTTGAAAGACTATGACAAGGCAGATACATCACCTCTTTGCCATAATGAAAAGAACAGTGTGTTCAGGGATGCTACATTTTGTAAGGCAAGCCTGAGCCTCTTTATGCAGGACTAGTTAAAATGACACAGCTCTTGCCTTTTTAAGGTTAATATTGCTTTATATTGGTGCATCTTTGGCTTGTACATCAGATTATTCTGAGAAGCCTATGTCATTCAGAACCCAGCAAGAAGGATAATCTTGTGTTTGAATGAAGACATTTTAACAATAATATCTGAATCCTATAGATACGTTGAGCATAGTGTGAATGGCAACTAAAATTATTTGATAGCAATATAACTATCATGCTAGAAATAGACTTTATGTGGATTATGCAATGAAGGAACTTCAAGCTCTTAGTGATGAAATTCATATCTGAAGTTCGCTTAGGCAGTGCTTATATGATTAGAGTTAAATTCTTCTTCTAACATTAATACAATCCTTGCTTTCTGGTGACTGCTTTCTGTATGAAATATCAGCCATATAGGGCTGATGAGTTGTTATAATAAGATAAAATGGCTACTGCTTCATGCAGTAGCAGGGTTGTCATCCAAAGGGCCCAAATGTATCAGGATAACAAAGGCACATCATGCTGAGTGATAGTCTTACCAGGGAATAAAAATGGCTGCCTTCACAGACTCCCCAGTTGATTCTTCAGATTCTGATAGTCCATGTCATCTTCATTCAAAAAAGCACCTCTTTCTCTGCCTTTTTCCTACTGAAGGTTTAATCTTGCGTTCTCTCCTGAAGTCTCAAACTCAGAGGATGATTTTTCTGCAACAATCATATCCCTTAGAGATTACCAAAATAGACATGGCCCTTTAAGAACTACAGTCTGTATTAAGCAGGGAGGGGATGAGGAGAGGGGTCTATTGCAAAAGCCTTCCCAAAGACGCAACTATCAGAGGAGCTTTGCTGGAACAGCATCTTCATTAGCCAAGAGTGTCATTCCTAATAACACTACTTTTTACTTGATATAACACAGAATGAACCTTAGACAAACCAGGATAACAGAATGATTCCCCACATTGCTAAGGGAATGCTTCCATGTCCTTGAATACTTCAAAGGTCAGTTATTGTTAATATAATCAAAGCTTAAGCTTTCTTTCAACTTAAAACACTCCTATCGAATTATGAAGTCAATCTTTAGGGATGATTTTTGCTCCACAAAAATATAACAGGATTCAGATCAAATGCTTGCCAGTACTGTAAGCTCTATGGATGACTTTAAGTCATCATGGACTTCTGAACAAATCCCTGCAGCTTTTTGGCAAATTTTTAGAAGTGGTTTATCACTGCTTTCTTCCCAGGACTGAAAGAGAGGGAATGGGAGAAGTCACTCAGTGGGATTTGTGCTTAAGGGGGGACTAAAACTCACACTCTCCTGGTTTTTAGTCTGATGCCTTAACACTACACCAAACTGGCTCTTTACTCATTGCTAGTCCCTAGTAATTAATCACTTTGAGCCACAATTGCTATATGCATGCTTTGTGTCATGCTGTATTATTCCACTGGAATCTTGGGAGCAAACTTTATTGACCTCTGATAGAAACTTGATATTGAATGAAAGCAAGTTAAGGGTTTGATCCAATATGACTTGTTTTAGTTATCTTTAGCTAGATTTTTTAAAAAAATGTCGTCATTTTAGCCCTTATCTATCCATTGCAGGATGAAGACCTCTTCCCCATGTTTCCAACCAATATGGTCCTCAGCTTTCTTTTGCCAATACTTGCTGATGTTGTCAATCCATCTTGTTTTAGGTATCTTTTGTGGACACTTTTTATCAAGTGGGATCTATTCTATGACTGCCTTGGTCCACCTGCCATCGGTTCTTACATTCTTTTTTAATGTATTTGGCATTGTTTCATGCATAGAAAAGTAATCATGATGCTATCTTTATCATGGTTTCCTTTACTTTGAAGAATTACCTAATGTGGCAAAACTTGGAAAGTAATTTTTTTATAGATAATAATGCCAAAGGCAAACAAGACCTGTAGGATGTTTTGTATAAGATGATTGAAATATACAGATGTCTAGAAGTAAAACCAGAAATATTGATACAACTATTTTCTAAGGGCCCAAGTAAAAGGGATCAGGGAGAGAATTCTAACCCATTTTTCTCCTCCTATGTTGCAGATTAACATTGTGTTGTATTCTTAAATCCACAGTTTCCCCTCCTTTTCTTGAATCCTCTGGAACAGCCTTTATGATTCATTGGCTCACAGAGCAAAATGGGACTTAACAACTTTATGTATTTAGAAACCAATTTAAATTACCTGTTTCTAATGTGCAATCTGGCACATTCCTTCAAATTGGCTGGGAATTTCCATCATCTTGCAACATTAGACCCTGCAGAAACCTGCATAGTAAAGAAGAGGTCACACGAAGAGAGTCTATTTGCTGATTTTTTAAAAAAAAAAATCAGAAGCATATGAGCCATTATTTGTTATGTGCAATAACACTTACTATAAGTCACTTTGATGCTTCTATATGAAGATTATCATTTGAGTAAAACAAAGCATCTGAGGTACTGGTGTGGATTTCTCATTCCATATTACCATTTTTTAATATAACTGGCAAGTTGACTTGCCCAAGGTCTACCGTATATACATTCAGCCATTGGTCAGACCAAGCTAGCTTTAAGTCACTTATCTGTCATTTGACGACTATTCCAATTTCACCTGAACGATTACAGCATGCAATAAGTTTAGTTACATTTTCTTCAATAAAAACTTTGCTTCCTTTTATGCATGGATGCTTCTGTGTTGAATAACAGCATCAGAGACTCCATAATTGCAGTTTGCTCCAGTCAAGAGCTGCAAGAGCAAAGCTATATCAGTCCCGTAACCTTACTGATTTAAAACAAAATAAAAAAATGCTGTTTTGTCTTCTCAAGTTGTTTTCTCCTCTTTTTTATTCATTTTAAAATGGGGTTTGTGGTCTTTACCCTAACAGCCTATGATCTGTGGCTTTTATGATGGTACTCATATTCCGAGATTAATGTGCAAGCTGGAACACCTTCAATTTATTCCTTCTGGATTCTGTTTCTTTTCCTCAAATTTTATCTCTTCTCCTTCCCATTTTGTGATATTTCTGAGCTCTCTGTAATCTAAATATTTTGTAAGGAGTCCATTTCCACACATCAGAAACTATACCTTGTGCTCATGCCTTTAAACTAGAACAGGCTGTCAAGACAGATGCAGAAGGAGTTCACAAGAGGGGATGAGATTCACTGAATCTGGCTGATAAAATTCATATGGCAGTTCTAAGCACGTGACATTCTTCTTTAAGCTCTTTATCCTTACCTTCAAACTCCACATGCTGATCTTTCCCCCACCCTTTAGCCCCTATTTCACCACTTTTCATCAACTGAAGGCCTCCTGCTCTCTCAAAGTCAATCTCTTTACCTTTTGCTGTTTGTTATCTGATATTTTTAGAACTTTCACTCAACATCTGTGATGTTTCTTCCATACAGTCACTTCTTATAACAATATTTTCCCCTCAAACCTTTGATATATTCCCCTTGTTCCCATGCCAAGCTTTGAATGAAAGCAATAGTTTATTCTTTCTCTCTGTACCCTTACTCCGATTCATTTTTTGTGTGACATTAAATGGTAAATTCTTCAAAAGAAAACATGTCCCTTTCATATGGTTTTCCTATTCTAGGAACTGAAATCAGAAATATATTGGAGAAACTATTTATTTATTTGATGTCTATAGTTGCCCAACAAGTGACTCTAAGTGGCATGCATCATGAATATTGCCTTTCAGAACTCAGTGTTACTGAGAATTAATGGTTGCTGCAAAAATTCAAATCATTTTCCAACTAATTATTAACTCATGTTCTGTCATTACAAAATACAATTTATGTCTCCTTTTCTAGCAGACTTTTGAGAATTAAATATACATACACAACACTTTACTTGGGGGAAATGTGCTGTGCTGTGATTCAAGAGCTTGTATGCATCCAGTAAGTATATTGAATTTTTTTTCTTGCACACCTCTTTTTGTGCCAGAAATTACTTTGGAAAGAGAGAGAGAGAGAGAGAGAGAGAGAGAGAGAGAGAGAGAGAGAGAGAGAGAGAGAGAGAGAGAGAGAGAGAGAGAGAGAGAGAGAGAGAGAGAGAGAGAGAGAGAGAGAGAGAGAGAGAGAGAGAGAGAGAGAGAGAGAGAGAGAGAGAGAGAGAGAGAGAGAGAGAGAGAGAGAGAGAGAGAGAGAGAGAGA
>NW_015388210.1:202835-205773 GCF_001527695.2 Protobothrops mucrosquamatus | reverse complement strand
AGCCAGCCCAATAAGAATGTGTGTCAGCTTGTCGGAGAACACGGTGAAGCCAGCTTGCCAGGTGAGCAGAAGATTGGAGAGAGGGAGAAAGAGAGGGGGGAGAGAGAGGGGGGGAGGGAGACAAAGAGAGGGAGAGAGGGAGAGAGGGAGAGAGAGAGAGAGAGAGAGAGAGAGAGAGAGAGAGAGAGAGAGAGAGAGACTTTTATTTCTTATATTACATTTTGCCTTTCCTATGAAGGCTTCTTGATAGGTTAATAGGGTGGCTTTTATTTTCCAGTCATGTCTTGGAAGAAGACTAGAGTGGTACGTACAAAATTATATGTGAAGGATCTCAATGTAAATGCTTATTCTCGGTGTCTGATACTTTGGGCTAAGAAGGAATAGTCTTATCAAGACCATTCACTGAACTTTCAGAATATGGATATTAAGGTAGCTTTTGCACATTCCAACTTAATACTGCTTGGCCACCACAACATAGTGCCTCCAAGTGAATTATTTAAAGAGCCACAAGAAGCTCTTTAAATATCAGACCACTACCTGTGAAGTTAAAAACTGTCCACACAACTGGCAGCAGCTCTCCAGAGCTTCTCCAGATTTTTTAAAAATTCTACCTAGAGATGATAAAGATTGAATCCAGACTGTTTAGCAGGCAATTCATTCACTATAGTTTACTAAATCTAACCAAAATCAGCAGGAGTTTCAAATGCATCCCACAGCTTCGTAAAATAAACCAACCATGTTCTCCGAAAGGCTGGGGTTTGCAGTGTCTCTGTTTACAGGATCAGGTCACAAGCAGTTCCTCCTTGCAAAAGCAGCTGCCCTGCCATCTGTCCTATTGTTTCTGAAAAAGAAAAGCCCATTTATCTATAATGGCTAATAGCTATTGATTGGCCACTCTGCTGTGAATATATGTGGACCTGTGTTTTTTTTTAAGATAAATTGATTAGGATTTTAAATAAGAAAGATAGAAAGTAATAGAAAATAATATTTAGAAAAGAAAGAAAAGAAAAGACTGAAGGAGGGAGGTAGAGAGGGAGGGAGGGAGGAAGGATCTTCTCATTTTCTTATATAGCAATTATATGTATAAATTAATCTTATTCTATGGTTATAGCCCAAATTTCATTGTTTTTATATAATTATTTTTTTAATCATCAAAACCGTGTATCATACATTTATTTATTTTTTTTCTGCTTCAGCAAAAAATCCATAACGAGTTTCCAGTCTGCATTAAACTTAGTTAATGTTGTTTCTGTAATCAAAGATGTCATTTCAGCCATCTCAGCAAGTTCCATCATCTTCAGTAACCATTCCTCCATTGTGGGCAACATCAAGTCTTTCCACTTTTGTACATCATAACCAATTGTTGCAATTGGTTATGATGTATGCAATTATTATATATAAAAACAAAGTTCCATGACTTGTTGACAACTATTTGTCCATTAACTCCCCCCCCCACACACATATGCCTCTGAATCAGTGTATGTAGTTGAGTCCAATTTTTTTTTTAGCTTTTTTACATGTCTGCCAAAATGGTAAAATGTACCTTCTTGTTGTGCGCATTTCCAACATAAATTCAAAGTACCTTTATACATTCTATACATTTTTTCTGGCTACAGATACCAACAATATATCATTTTATAAAAATTCTCTTTAAGATTATAACATAATGTAAATCTCAGTTCTCTCATCCACATATTCTCCCATTCTCCTATTTGTTTTTAGAGTAACTAAACTTTAACCCATTTTATCATATAATCTTTCACTTGGCTCCTTGAGCCTGACACTTTTTCTATATCTAAAATAATCAATGCAGCTTGTTTTTCACTGTGATGTTCCAAACATTCTAGAATATCCATCACAGTTGTGACATTGTCTTTTAACTGTCTTTTAAGTAAGAGCCTATGTTGAGCGTCATGAACAAATCCTTGCAAAATTATTTTTAGTCTATCGACTATGATCACTGTGAACAACTTATTATCATTATTAAATAATTATATTGGTCAATAAATTATTGGTAAAATGAAATATTGTCCCTCTTTAGGCTTTAGTAGTATATTGATCTCTTTCCAGGTTTCTGGCATCTTTCCTCCATGTAAAACAGAATTCATCATATTTTGCAGAGATTGTAAAAGTTCATCCTCAAAACATTTATAATAAGAACCTAATAATCCATCTGATCCTGATACTTTTCTTGGTTTAGTTTTTTTAATAGCTTTGGAAACTTCCCTAATTTTTATGGGTCCATTCATAACCTGTTTTTGTTTCTCTGTAATACTTGGTAGATTTTTTTTTTTTTTTTAAATATTCATACATTTTCTCCAAAGAGATATCATGTCCTTTATACAGATTAGAATAGTACTGATAAAATGTCTTTTGGGTAGCTACATTATCTGTTAATACTGTATCTCCATCTTGAAGTCCTTAAGCATTTTCTTTTCTTTTTCCTTTCTTATTTTATATGCTAGCCATTTTCCTGGTGTATTTGCAAATTCAATTTTTTTCCCCTTTACATAGTTAATTTTTATTTCCATTTCTTTTACTGTTAGCATTAATAGCAGTTGCCATAAGAGTTTAATCTGATGAGAAATATTCATTTTCTCTGATATTTTTAAAAAAATTCTTCACTTCTTTTTATCTCATCCCAAATAGTCTGTGTTTTCTCTAATGCTCTCCCCCCCACAACCCACAACAGGAATTCCATACTTCTATTATTTTCTTCCTTTTGTTTATCAGAACATGTCAGTCAATTTCACTGGGTAGTCCTGAGTTCTACTGGTATAACAATGACAGATGGTTCTGTCATCTGCTTTGAATATTATTAGCTGCCTTTAATAGTTGAAAATCTGGCTCTGCTATGAATGAACGAGTGAGCAAATGCTATTATTTGTGTTCTTAGCAGATCCTAGATTTCCCTCAACAAATTCCAGAATGATTCTTG
>NW_015388210.1:195941-201504 GCF_001527695.2 Protobothrops mucrosquamatus | reverse complement strand
GGGATCTCCCGGTCAAAACAATAATGCTTATTATACTACAATGCTGGTTCTGATCAGATCTCCTGATCTAAATTAAATTCAGTCATCAATATACGTAGCTCAGGATTGAATCGTGGAGTTCTTGATGCTCTCTGAGCTTGATTGTTTGCTTGCAGATGTTTCATTACCTGACTAGATAACATCAACAATGCTAATGAGTGTGGGGTTTACTTCCTGTTTATATACAATAACTTGGCCTGCCCGTGTTGATAGAGGTGTGGTATTGTTTTCTGTTTGACTGTTCAAAATGCCAGGGTAATCCTGGAAACTTGTCATTCAGACAAATCAGCCATCAATAGACACATATTTTTAATAAAAAAGCTAAGAAGGAAATAAAAAACACCAGAACACAGCTTCTCCAACAGCTGACATGCAGATAAGCCACAATTAATACCAAACAGTCAAGAAGAAAACAATGGTCTAATTACTACCAAAGATAATCCGCCCCCACAACACTGACAATGGCAAGCTATTGTATATAAACAGGGAGCAAACTCTACACTCGCTAGCATTAATGTTACCGAGTCATATAATGAAATATCTGCAAGCAAATAACCAATTTCAGAGTGTTATGTATTGAATATATATATAAATAAGGTGACCAATTTTTTTACAATGAAAAGGAGGACACAAATAAATTGAAGAAAAAAATATCGTAAAAGCTGGCCCAGCCCATGGAAGGTCAACTGCCCGCTACGCCCCCGCCCGCAGCCCCCCTGCCAGCACTGCTGCCCCGCCGTGTAGAGTGGGCCCCATGGCTGCCAAAGCACCAGCCGCGCCGGCTCTGGCCCCGGGGGGGCAGCCTGCTATCGACACACCCCGCCTGCAATCGCCCCGCCAGCACCACCAACCACCCTGCGCAGCCCCATGTAGAGAGGGCCCCGCAGCTCCCACAGCATGGGGGACAGCCAGCTGCTGCCACCCCTCACACCTCCACCCACAGCATCCCTGCCTCCCCTGCCTCTTGCGCCCGCAACCATTATTGCCCTAGCAGAGCCGAAGATCAAGAAAAACTTACCGCTCCAGTCTCCTCCAGGTATCTTCGGAACTAACTAGGAGATGGTGTAGTTGGGCAGCAGGGAGGGGTGCAAAGTTCCTGCAATTCGCCTTCACTGCAGACAACTTGCATGTGCAAAGTTTGCCGGTCGGGTGTTTTGGCGCGCTCAGCAGCAATTCCTATTGGCTTTTGAAAGCCAATAGAGGGAGTAGCACAGCTCATGCAAAAGTTGAAAAAAACCCATCAAAAAAAGGTGCCGAAATGCCGTTCTGAGCGTTCTATGAGAAAAAAAAGCCCTGCAGATTAGTCTTCAAATATCAAAAAGGAGGACATGTAGGAGGACACTTTTCGAGGGAGGACAGAACTTACAAAAGGAGGACTGTCCTCCCTAAAGGACGGTTGGTCACCTTAATATAAAGTTGTGTTAATCCCTGCTAAAGTGAAACTAACTTAACTCCAACTGCTTGTGAAGCTAAAATGAAACTAACCTTTAGATGACCCTGACTGTTAACTCCAACTGTTTTGGAGGGAAACTTTGAACATTCATATTTGGGTGGGCTTTTTCAAGTATTGTGATTGGTTAAGGCCCTGTGGGCTCAGGCTATAAATTACAGGCAATTGCCTGCAGTTCTCTAGTTCTAGTTTGAGTCAATAAATGATGTTGTATTTATTTATTTATTTTTATTTTATTTTACAAAATTTATATGCCGCCCTTCTCCCCATGGGACTCAGGGCGGCTCACAGCATATTAAAACAATATACAAAATTACCCCTTCTAAAAACCAATTAAAATCCAAATATTAGTGGCTGTGACTATTTAAAATCATTAAAAATTATCCCTATTTAAAATTCACCCTAGGTCAGGCCCGCTTGTTGAAANCAGTAGCAGGGTTGTCATCCAAAGGGCCCAAATGTATCAGGATAACAAAGGCACATCATGCTGAGTGATAGTCTTACCAGGGAATAAAAATGGCTGCCTTCACAGACTCCCCAGTTGATTCTTCAGATTCTGATAGTCCATGTCATCTTCATTCAAAAAAGCACCTCTTTCTCTGCCTTTTTCCTACTGAAGGTTTAATGTTGCGTTCTCTCCTGAAGTCTCAGACTCAGAGGATGATTTTTCTGCAACAATCATATCCCTTAGAGATTACCAAAATAGACATGGCCCTTTAAGAACTACAGTCTGTATTAAGCAGGGAGGGGATGAGGAGAGGGGTCTATTGCAAAAGCCTTCCCAAAGATGCAACTATCAGAGGAGCTTTGCTGGAACAGCATCTTCATTAGCCAAGAGTGTCATTCCTAATAACACTACTTTTTACTTGATATAACACAGAATGAACCTTAGACAAACCAGGATAACAGAATGATTCCCCACATTGCTAAGGGAATGCTTCCATGTCCTTGAATACTTCAAAGGTCAGTTATTGTTAATATAATCAAAGCTTAAGCTTTCTTTCAACTTAAAACCCTGATTAGATACCACTCCTATCGAATGATGAAGTCAATCTTTAGGGATGATTTTTGCTCCACAAAAATATAACAGGATTCAGATCAAATGCTTGCCAGTACTGTAAGCTCTATGGATGACTTTAAGTCATCATGGACTTCTGAACAAATCCCTGCAGCTTTTTGGCAAATTTTTAGAAGTGGTTTATCACTGCTTTCTTCCCAGAACTGAAAGAGAGGGAATGGGAGAAGTCACTCAGTGGGATTTGTGCTTAAGGGGAGACTAAAACTCACAGTCTCCTGGTTTTCAGTCTGATGCCTTAACACTACACCAAACTGGCTCTTTACTCATAGCTAGTCCCTAGTAATTAATCACTTTGAGCCACAATTGCTATATGCATGCTTTGTGTCATGCTGTATTATTCCACTGGAATCTTGGGAGCAAACTTTATTGACCTCTGATAGAAACTTGATATTGAATGAAAGCAAGTTAATCCAATATGACTTGTTTTAGTTATCTTTAGCTAGATTTTTAAAAAATGTCGTCATTTTAGCCATTATCTATCCATTGCAGGATGAAGACCTCTTCCCCATGTTTTCAACCAATATGGTCCTGAGCTTTATTTTGCCAATACTTGCTGATGTTGTCAATCCATCTTGTTTTAGGTCTCTTTTGTGGACACTTTTTATCAAGTGGGATCTATTCTATGACTGCCTTGGTCCACCTGCCATCGATTCTTACATTCTTTTTAAATGTATTTGGCATTGTTTCATGCATAGAAAAGTAATCATGATGCTATCTTTATCATGGTTTCCTTTACTTTGAAGAATTACCTAATGTGGCAAAACTTGAAAAGTAATTTTTTTATAGATAATAATGCCAAAGGCAAACAAGACCTATAGGATGTTTTGTATAAGATGATTGAAATATACAGATGTCTAGAAGTAAAACCAGAAATATTGATACACCTATTATCTTAGGGCCCAAGTAAAGGGGATCAGGGAGAGAATTCTAACCCATTTTTCTCCTCCTATGTTGCAGATTAACATTATGTTGTATTCTTAAATCCACAGTTTCCCATCCTTTTCTTGAATCCTCTGGAACAGCCTTTAGGATTCATTGGCTCACAGAGCAAAATGGGACTTAACAACTTTATGTATTTAGAAACCAATTTAATTACCTGTTTCTAATGTGCAATCTGGCACATTCCTTCAAATTGACTGGGAATTTCCATCATCTTGCAACATTAGACCCTGCAGAAACCTGCATAGTAAAGAAGAGGTCACACGAGGAGAGTCTATTTGCTGATTTTTTTAAAAAAAATAAATCAGAAGCATATGAGCCATTATTTGTTATGGGCAATAACACTTACTGTAAGTCACTTTGATGCTTCTATATGAAGATTATCATTTGAGTAAAACAAAGCATCTGAGGTACTGGTGTGGATTTCTCATTCCATATTACCATTTTTAATATAACTGGCAAGTTGACTTGCCCAAGGTCTATATACATTCAGCCATTGGTCAGACCAAGCTAGCTTTAAGTCACTTATCTGTCATTTGACGACTATTCCAATTTCACCTGAACTGTTACAGCATGCAATAAGTTTAGTTACTTTTTCTTCAATAAAAACGTTGCTTCCTTTTATGCATGGATGCTTCTGTGTTGAATAACAGCATTAGAGACTCCATAATTGCAGTTTGCTCCAGTCAAGAGCTGCAAGAGCAAAGCTGTATCAGTCCTGTAACCTTACTGATTTAAAACAAAATAAAAAAATGCTGTTTTGTCTTCTCAAGTTGTTTTCTCCTCTTTTTTATTCATTTTAAAATGGGGTTTGTGGTCTTTACCCTAACAGCCTATGATCTGTGGCTTTTATGATGGTACTCATATTCCGAGATTAACGTGCAAGCTGGAACACCTTCAATTTATTCCTTCTGGATTCTGTTTCTTTCCCTCAAATTTTATCTCTTCTCCTTCCCATTTTGTGATATTTCTGAGCTCTCTGTAATCTAAATATTTTGTAAGGAGTCCATTTCCCCACATCAGAAACTATACCTTGTGCTCATGCCTTTAAACTAGAACAGGCTGTCAAGACAGATGCAGAAGGAGTTCACAAGAGGGGATGAGATTCACTGAATCTGGCTGATAAAATTCATATGGCAGTTCTAAGCACGTGACATTCTTCTTTAAGCTCTTTATCCTTACCTTCAAACTCCACATGCTGATCTTTCCCCCACCCTTTAGCCTCTATTTCACTACTTTTCATCAACTGAAGGCCTCCTGCTCTCTCAAAGTCAATCTCTTTACCTTTTCCTGTTTGTTATCTGATATTTTTAGAACTTTCACTCAACATCTGTGATGTTTCTTCCATACAGTCACTTCTTATAACAATATTTTCCCCTCAAACCTTTGATATATTCCCCTTGTTCCCATGCCAAGCTTTGAATGAAAGCAATAGTTTATTCTTTCTCTCTGTACCCTTACTCCAATTCATTTTTTGTGTGACATTAAATGGTAAATTCTTCAAAAGAAAACATGTCCCTTTCATATGGTTTTCCTATTCTGGGAATTGAAATCAGAAATATATTGGAGAAACTATTTATTTATTTGATGTCTATAGTTGCCCAACAAGTGACTCTGAGTGGCATGCATCATGAATATTGCCTTTCAGAACTCAGTGTTACTGAGAATTAATGGATGCTGCAAAAATTCAAATCATTTTCCAACTAATTATTAACTCATGTTCTGTCATTACAAAATACAATTTACGTCTCCTTTTCTAGCAGACTTTTGAGAATTAAACATACATACACAACACTTTACTTGGGGAAAATGTGCTGTGCTGTGATTCAAGAGCTTGTATGCATCCAGTAAGTATATTGCATTTTTTTTCTTGCACACCCCTTTTTGTGCCAGAAATTACTTTGGAAATTATTTATGGGAGAAACTGCTGAGCAATTGAAAAGCCAGAATATTATTCTGGACCAAGCAAAACACACACACACACACACACAGAGAGAGAGAGAGAGAGAGAGAGAGAGAGAGAGAGAGAGAGAGAGAGAGAGAGAGAGAGAGAGAGA
>NW_015388210.1:192364-195119 GCF_001527695.2 Protobothrops mucrosquamatus | reverse complement strand
AGAGAGAGAGAGAGAGAGAGAGAGAGAGAGAGAGAGAGAGAGAGAGAGAGACTTTTATTTCTTATATTACATTCTGCCTTTCCTATGAAGGCTTCTTGATAGGTTAATAGGGTGGCTTTTATTTTCCAGTCATGTCTTGGAAGAAGACTAGAGTGGTAAGTACAAAATTATATGTGAAGGAGCTCAATGTAAATGCTTATTCTCGGTGTCTGATACTTCGGGCTAAGAAGGAATAGTCTTATCAAGACCATTCACTGAACTTTGAGAATATGGATATTAAGGTAGCTTTTCCACATTCCAACTTAATACTGCTCGGCCACCACAACATAGTGCCTCCAAGTGAATTATTTAAAGAGCCACAAGAAGCTCTTTAAATATCAGACCATTACCTGTGAAGTTAAAAACTGTCCACACAACTGGCAGCAGCTCTCCAGAGCTTCTCCAGATTTTTTAAAAATTCTACCTAGAGATGATAAAGATTGAATCCAGACTCTTTAGCAGGCAATTCATTCGCTATAGTTTACTAAATCTAACCAAAATCAGCAGGAGTTTCAAATGCAGCCCACAGCTTCGTAAAATAAACCAACCATGTTCTCCGAAAGGCTGGGGTTTGCAGTGTCTCTGTTTACAGGATCAGGTCACAAGCAGTTCCTCCTTGCAAAAACAGCTGCCCTGCCATCTGTCCTATTGTTTCTGAAAAAGAAAAGCCCATTTAGCTATAATGGCTAATAGCTATTGATTGGCCACTCTGCTGTGAATATATGTGGACCTGTTTTTTTTTTTAAGATAAATTGATTAGGATTTTAAATAAGAAAGATAGAAAGTAATAGAAAATAATATTTAGAAAAGAAAGAAAAGAAAAGACTGAAGGAGGGAGGGAGAGAGGGAGGGAGGGAGGAAGGATCTTCTCATTTTCTTATATAGCAATTATATGTATAAATTAATCTTATTCTATGGTTATAGCCCAAATTTCATTGTTTTTATATAATTATTTTTTTAATCATCAAAACCGTGTATCATACATTTATTTATTTTTTTCTGCTTCAGCAAAAAAATCCATAACGAGTTTCCAGTCTGCATTAAACTTAGTTAATGTTGTTTCTGTAATCAAAGATGTCATTTCAGCCATCTCAGCAAGTTCCATCATCTTCAGTAACCATTCCTCCATTGTGGGCAACATCAAGTCTTTCCACTTTTGTACATCATAACCAATTGTTGCAATTGGTTATGATGTATGCAATTATTATATATAAAAACAAAGTTCCATGACTTGTTGACAACTATTTGTCCATTAACTCCCCCCCCCCACACACATATGCCTCTGAATCAGTATATGTAGTTGAGTCCAATTTTTTTTTTAGCTTTTTTACATGTCTGCCAAAATGGTAAAATGTACCTTCTTGTTGTGCGCATTTCCAACATAAATTCAAAGTACCTTTTTCTGGCTACAGATACCAACAATATATCATTTTATAAAAATTCTCTTTAAGATTATAACATAATGTAAATCTCAGTTCTCTCATCCACATATTCTCCCATTCTCCTATTTGTTTTTAGAGTAACTAAACTTTAACCCATTTTATCATATAATCTTTCACTTGGCTCCTTGAGCCTGACACTTTTTCTATATCTAAAATAATCAATGCAGCTTGTTTTTCACTGTGATGTTCCAAACATTCTAGAATATCCATCACAGTTGTGACATTGTCTTTTAACTGTCTTTTAAGTAAGAGCCTATGTTGAGCGTCATGAACAAATCCTTGCAAAATTATTTTTAGTCTATCGACTATGATCACTCTGAACAACTTATTATCATTATTAAATAATTATATTGGTCAATAAATTATTGGTAAAATGAAATATTGTCCCTCTTTAGGCTTTAGTAGTATATTGATCTCTTTCCAGGTTTCTGGCATCTTTCCTCCATGTAAAACAGAATTCATCATATTTTGCAGAGATTGTAAAAGTTCATCCTCAAAACATTTATAATAAGAACCTAATAATCCATCTGATCCTGATACTTTTCTTGGTTTAGTTTTTTTAATAGCTTTGGAAACTTCCCTAATTTTTATGGGTCTATTCATAACCTGTTTTTGTTTCTCTGTAATACTTGGTAGATTTTGTTTTTTTTTTAAATATTCATACATTTTCTCCAAAGAGATATCATGTCCTTTATACAGATTATGTCTTTTGGGTAGCTACATTATCTGTTAATACTGTATCTCCATCTTGAAGTCCTTAAGCATTTTCTTTTCTTTTTCCTTTCTTATTTTATATGCTAGCCATTTTCCTGGTGTATTTGCAAATTCAATTTTTTTCCCCTTTACATAGTTAATTTTTATTTCCATTTCTTTTACTGTTAGCATTAATAGCGGTTGCCATAAGAGTTTAATCTGATGAGAAATATTCATTTTCTCTGATATTTTTAAAAAATTTCTTCACTTCTTTTTATCTCATCCCAAATAGTCTGTGTTTTCTCTAATGCTCTCCCCCCCACAACCCACAACAGGAATTCCATACTTCTATTATTTTCTTCCTTTTGTTTATCAGAACATATCAGTCAATTTCACTGGGTAGTCCTGAGTTCTACTGGTATAACAATGACAGATGGTTCTGTCATCTGCTTTGAATATTATTAGCTGCCTTTAATAGTTGAAAATCTGGCTCTGCTATGAATGAACGAGTGAGCAAATGCTATTATTTGTGTTCTTAGCAGATCCTAGATTTCCCTCAACAAATTCCAGAATGATTCTTG
>NW_015388210.1:176870-192278 GCF_001527695.2 Protobothrops mucrosquamatus | reverse complement strand
GGGATCTCCCGGTCAAAACAATAATGCTTATTATACTACAATGCTGGTTCTGATCAGATCTCCTGATCTAAATTAAATTCAGTCATCAATATACGTAGCTCAGGATTGAATCGTGGAGTTCTTGATGCTCTCTGAGCTTGATTGTTTGCTTGCAGATGTTTCATTACCTGACTAGATAACATCAACAATGCTAATGAGTATGGGGTTTGCTTCCTGTTTATATACAATAACTTGGCCTGCCCGTGTTGATAGAGGTGTGGTATTGTTTTCTGTTTGACTGTTCAAAATGCCAGGGTAATCCTGGAAACTTGTCATTCAGACAAATCAGCCATCAATAGACACATATTTTTAATAAAAAAGCTAAGAAGGAAATAAAAAACACCAGAACACAGCTTCTCCAGCAGCTGACATGCAGATAAGCCACAATTAATACCAAACAGTCAAGAAGAAAACAATGGTCTAATTACTACCAAAGATAATCCGCCCCCACAACACTGACAATGGCAAGCTATTGTATATAAACAGGGAGCAAACTCTACACTCGCTAGCATTAATGTTACCGAGTCATATAATGAAATATCTGCAAGCAAATAACCAATTTCAGAGTGTTATGTATTGAATATATATATAAATAAGGTGACCAATTTTTTTACAATGAAAAGGAGGACACAAATAAATTGAAGAAAAAAATATCGTAAAAGCTGGCCCGGCCCATGGAAGGTCAACTGCCCGCTGCGCCCCTGCCCGCAGCCACCCCGCCAGCACTGCTGCCCCGCCGTGTAGAGTGGGCCCCATGGCTCCCAAAGCACCAGCCACCCCGGCTCTGGCCCCGGGGGGGGGCAGCCTGCTATCGACACACCCCGCCTGCAATCGCCCCGCCAGCACCACCAACCACCCTGCGCAGCCCCATGTAGAGAGGGCCCTGCAGCTCCCACAGCACGGGGGACAGCCAGCCGCTGCCACCCCTCACACCTCCACCCACAGCACCCCTGCCGCCCCTGCCTCTTGCGCCCGCAGCCATTATTGCCCTAGCAGAGCCGAAGATCAAGAAAAACTTACCGCTCCAGTCTCCTCCAGGTATCTTCGGAACTAACTAGGAGATGGTGTAGTTGGGCAGCAGGGAGGGGTGCAAAGTTCCTGCAATTCACCTTCGCTGCAGACAACTTGCATGTGCAAAGTTTGCCGGTCGGGTGTTTTGGCGCGCTCAGCAGCAATTCCTATTGGCTTTTGAAAGCCAATAGAGGGAGTAGCACAGCTCATGCAAAAGTTGAAAAAAAACCATCAAAAAAAGGTGCCGAAATGCCGTTCTGAGCGTTCTATGAGAAAAAAAAAGCTCTGCAGATTAGTCTTCAAATATCAAAAAGGAGGACATGTAGGAGGACACTTTTCGAGGGAGGACAGAACTTACAAAAGAGGACTGTCCTCCCTAAAGGAGGACGGTTGGTCACCTTAATATAAAGTTGTGTTAATCCCTGCTAAAGTGAAACTAACTTAACTCCAACTGCTTGTGAAGCTAAAATGAAACTAACCTTTAGATGACCCTGACTGTTAACTCCAACTGTTTTGGAGGGAAACTTTGAACATTCATATTTGGGTGGGCTTTTTCAAGTATTGTGATTGGTTAAGGCCCTGTGGGCTCAGGCTATAAATTACAGGCAATTGCCTGCAGTTCTTTAGTTCTAGTTTGAGTCAATAAATGATGTTGTAACTATGCTGGTCTGCTCCTTGCCTACTGAAACCCACTACACAATACAGAGAACACCAAAAACTTCACAATTCAATCTTGATCTTACATATATTCTCTTCTATTGAAAATTATTTTTGCCTTTTCTCACTTCTGTTTTAGAAGGTTATTCTGCCCCATGTTTCATTCTGCTGTATTCCATTTTAACAATGCAATCCTATACTCTCTTAGCTGGGGGAGTAAGTCACATTGAAATCAGCAGGCTTAATTGTAAATAAAAAAGCGAAGGACTACATTGTACAATAACTTCTCAAACAAATGATCAAGGTTAGCTGCAGTTTGCCACAACATCCAAATGTTACCCTTTTTTACACTCACTGATTTTTTTCGTGTGAATAAGCACCACAACAATTCTGAGAAAACTACTGTACATATAAATTCAGATTTTTAAAAAAAATATCTTGTCACTTTTTATATTGCTTTCAACTGCACAGAAAAAATAAAATCCCCAAAACATGTTAGTACATATAAAATAAAACAAAATATAAAAATCCTAATCAAACTTCCAAATTAACACGAGAGAAAAGAAAAAATAATGAGACAAGGTGAAAGATTTTCATGATCTAAACCATAAATAAATAATGAAAAAAGAGAGGGGGGAAAAATCCCAAACTGCATTACTAAAATACAAATGTAATGCTTACCTCTATATAAAAATTGATATAACACTATTTTTAAACAAGTTCAACCATATGCACATGGAATCACATTTTCCAGGGCAAAATTAAATTGATATGCCTTTTGTACAACATCACATTCATTCCTTCACTTGGTAAAAGTATCATCCACAAAGAATCAGATTGCAGTCTTCTGTCTAATCATACTGTGATGACAACACTGCCCATATGTGTATAGATTCTGAGTGGAAAAGGAAAAGACACAGGTAAACTGAAGGAATAAATATCTCCACTGAAAATAACGTGCAAGCAACTCTGTACTCCAGAGAGAGATTCTGTAATATAATGAAGGAATGAGAGCCATACCATTAGATAGAAAAAGATAACTATCTCAGGCTGCTGAGCTCAGGTGTTAAGAAAAAGGGTAGCAAATTGTTCACTTATTACTGTTATAAATTTATAGCCAGGGAAATGAGAAGCATTTGTGAAATTTTTCTGCTGCGTGTAGAAAAATAACTAAATTCAGTCTCATAACTTGTAATCTGAAGGCTTGTACCCTTCAGTATTCACAGAACGGGAATGGGAGAGTTACCACTTTAGCTATGTGTGTAGAACAGGATGCAGAAGGATAGTTGAAGAAGTTTACCGTATGCCACTACTGCAACAATACTCTCTACCTGATGTCCTGTTTCTGTGACATGCACATCATGGCTTTTAATCTGTGTGGTTTTTTTTTTAATTATATTGGCCGATGAATGGCTTTGTTGAGTCTGTTGGACTAAAGGCCATATTTCATCCTTTTATCAGTTTTCAGGAGAGAGGGAAAAAATGGCAGCCTTCCTGGTGTCTCCTCCCTATTAAATGATAGGTGGAAGAAAATGAGATGAGGACCTTATCCTCCATGGCCAAACTGAGATTGAATTTGGGAAATATCAAGTAAGGTTAAATGATAGGTGGAAGAAAATGAGATGGAGACCCTATCTTCATCCTGCCCTATCCTCCATGGCCAAATGGAGGAAGAGTTTGGAAAATATCACATAAGGTTTACAAATACAGTTGGCCTAAGCCAGAAGCACCAACAGGAAGACGTTTGAATTGTGTTAGTTAGTTAGTTGAGAAATAACTGCACAAGAAACTATAGAAAGAGAAGGGGAAAACGGGAGGGGGAGAATTTCAACATTACCATACCCTAATACTGTATCTGCCTTGTGCTTGGGTCTTATCTTACATACCGAGGCAATAATTTTGAAAGCAATTCAGGCCCAGGCATTTTGCATTGGATTAGGTTATAATTTGATTTCTAGCCTTTTCCTGGGAGGCACAGTAGAAATAACCAGAGTTAAATTAATTTCTGAGACAAGTAATGTAGCAAAGTGAGGGACTGAAATGTATAGTTGGTAGAATGGCATTAACAAGAAAACTTTGTGCCATACAAAAAGTGCTGGGCATACCAGCATGTGACGAACATGGGGGGGAGGGGGAAGATTTTGAAAACTCCCACTGTTATGTATATTTCATAGGAATAGGCAATGCGCCTCTTGTTCCTTGTAGCATCCAGTGGTGTAGTTAAAAGGGGAAAGTCTCTTCTCTGTTATGATGCTAATTCCCTCTCTTTCCTCTATCTAGTAAAAAAAAATAGGAGTTTGTTTTGTACGTAAAGGGCACATTGGCCTCCTCTACTCTTTCAGTCATCTGTGCTCAAAATCTGCCCAAATTCAGGAAACACTGAGCTGGGCAATCTTTGGGTGATACTTATTAATGTAAAACTTAGTGGCCATCACTCATTAAATTTCAATTATAAAAAATTAAGAACTTGTTTATATATGATCATCCTAATTTAATCTGATTTGCCCATATATATTTCATGTTGCAGCTTATTTGAACAAATGGAATACAGCAGCTTTGTTTCTTCCTATTTTGCTGAGAATATCTCACAGCAATTAAAAATAAATAAATTAGCAAACACAGTCTGTTCATTTGATTAACCAGAAGCAATGATTTGCACATAAACATTCAGTTGGATTAAAATTATGTGATGCTACAAAGAGCTCATGATTATAGATAGATAATATACAACTATCTTAGGGATGCAAAACATGCATTTTCCAAATCTAAAACCACGGATTAAAAATGTTTCTTCCTCCGTTAACTCTCTGGACAGAAAATTAGCAGTATTCAGAATCACATTACTGTATCTTTCTATTCTGAGAACAGTAGAGCACCCATCGTCACATACATTTCCTCTTATTGAGGAAATTTTCTGTTTTTTGTATCACAAACTAGGTGTCCACTTACATAAACTTTTTCCTAAACTGCAATTGGGGTGCTGGCTTTATTTCTTAGATTAATCAATTAAACTTATTTTATTTCTTATGTATTACCAAAAATGATTTTTTAAAAACATAATAAAGTGGACACTTTCAGGTTGTCATGAATTACAGATCTGATTTATTATATAATCATGAATTCTGTAGAAGCTTCTGTAGAAAGGATCAGGGCAATTTATAAACTATTGAATAAGCTGTTTAATGCAATATATTATTAAGAGCATGTGTGTATGTAGGTATATAAAGAATTAATAGAATAACAGAATTGGAAGGGATCTTGAAGTTCTTCTAATTCAACCCCTTGCTCAAGCAGGAGACCTGATATAATTTCAGACAAATGGCTGTCCATTCGCTTCTTAAAAACTTCCAGTGTTGGAGCATTCACAATTTCTGGAGGCAAGTTGTTCCACTGATTATTTGTCTTCACTGTCGGGAAATTTCTCCTTAGTTCTAGGCTGCTTCTCTCCTTGCTTAATTTCCATCCACTGCTTCTTGTCCTGCTTTCAGGTGCTTTGGAGAATAGGTTGACCCGCCTCTTTCTTGTGGCATACATACTTGGATTCATAGTCCAGGTTTGAATACAACTTGTACACTGTTTTAGGTGTATGGAAATAAATGACTATGATGTCACTAAGTCTCATTTTCTTGGTCTTTCAGAGCCAGCATATTTATGATCAAACAATTGAATCAAACTTTCTTAGGCTTGTGAATATCAACAAGTTATAAATGTGATTTCTATGTAATCACATAGATATGGAAGGTTAATTATATGCATGTTTAACTTAACTAATAGGATAACCTTAGTAGCCTGAAATTTGAATAGCACTTTGGGATATCTAAGGTGGTTCCAAATGGAGAGATAGAGCAAGAAGAAGCAAAAAGAAAAAGCAGAAGAATGGGACAGTGGAAAAACATTTGCTAACTGACATTTTTAGTTAGATTTTAATTAAGATTGCTTCATGACTTGCTGTGCTTTTGCCTTTCTGTGAAATAATAGCTTGTCTAGTTGAACAATTGTCTGTTCTACAGTCACAGTTCTCACACATTGATCTAGATTGGGAAGATCTGCTTTTCTTTATATCCATCAAGGGAGCGCCACACACTCACATTAGAATGCTTTCTAATGGTAAAGTCTACTCCAGATATGGGTGTAGAAAGGGGCAGAACTCACAAAATGTGGCTTCTGTCATGTGCTACTCTGCAGTTCTAAAGCATCACTTCTCGGATGTGTCCGTGCACTTTTGGACTCAGAATGTATCAACATATACAGTAAGACGCATATTAGTATAAGATAAATTGTATTTTGGAATACTTACCTTGAGATAAAATATTCTAGAAAATAGAAAATCATTCACATGTATAATTTTACGCCACTTTGAATGAACTCTTCAGAGAAGGACAAGGGGGGACATGATAGCAATGTTCCAATATCTCAGGGGCTGCCACAAAGAAGAGGGAGTCAAGCTATTCTCCAAAGCGCCTGAAGGCAGGACAAGAAGCAACAGATGGAAACTAATCAAGGAGAGAAGCAACCTAGAACTAAGGAGAAACTTCCTGACAGTTAGAACAATTAACCAGTGGAATAGCCTGCCTCCAGAAGCGGTGAATGCTCCAACACTGGAGGTTTTTAAAAAGAGACTGGACAGCCATTTGTCCAAAACGGTATAGGGTTTCCCGCCTGAGCAGGGGGTTGGACTAGATGATCTCCAAGGTCCCTTCCAACTTTACTACTATTATTATATTGGTTCTAGTCTTGGTTTTACAATCAGCAATAAAAAAAGGATGCCAAGGATTTAGGAATGAAGAGGGGCAAATCGCATGCAGACGACCGATCGATTGACCTCTATGCTAATAATTGTAACATTTAGGATAATACATTGCCTGAAGCCATTCCTGATCCTTGTTCTGTGCAACCTTTCCCATGATAAATAAGGAGTTCTGTAATACCTTCTCTGGTGAATGTGGGCATTATAAAAATTTTACTGCTGCAGAGCATCTTACAGGACTATTCATCATCTTGCAACATGCAAGCCTTCGTCTTGCTGATAGTGTACGAAAAGTCATCTGGGTCAAATTTATTTAGAAGAAAAGCTTGTTGGTTTTACTGGAACTGCATGCAGAGGATTACAGCTGAACTCACAGTCTTATAAATCCAGCTCCGATCCTCTACGTGCAGTTCTGCTGAAATCACTGTGCTTTTCTTCTGAATGACTTGGATGACTTTACATATGCAGTCAGAAATTACATACTTATTTATTTTTGCTAAGCTAATTAAGAGAAGCCCAAATACAAGAATATTAGAAAATTAATATCATTTCAAAATTGATTTTTACAATATTTTTTTTAAAAAAAGGAAAAAGAGGGTGAAGGAGGAAATAAAAAGGGTTGGAAAATACCTTATTGACAAAACAACTCTGAAACATTTGTCCATATTGCTAGAAAATCCTCTGTCTTGTTCATTTTTCAGGAAATAAAAACCTAGTTCAAATGTTAATAAATGACATTTGCCCATTATCCCTTCTACAGTTTTAGAGTTAGGCCTTAAAATGCTGAACTGGCTTTTCTATTATTTTTTTTATCATTTTTTAAAAAAATATATATAACTTGTGGCTCCTACAGTTATTTTTCAGATAAACCTCCTAAGCCTTTTATCCTTTTAGCAGCATACTGCAGATGTTGGAAGAACTGCCATTTAAACAATGTGCTAGCTAGGTATTTTGATTTGATGCAAAGAATCAAAGATAGACTCTTGTTTTGAAGACTTCAAGAAGCTTGCTGATAAAATGCAGAGATCAAAGGAGGTAAAAGAACTCTAGCTATATTTTCTTTTGATCACATTGTGAGTTTGTTACTGTGAGGAACTCTTATCTAAAAATGGATTAAATCCACAACTGGTAAAAATAAACTTCCAGTAGTTGAAACATGTTCTGAAAGATATTATCCAAAGTTCTAATACTTTTAATTTCTTCTACTTTTAAATGCTCAACCCATTTTTAATCCCCCCCCTCATTTCCCCATATATGTGTGTATGTGTATGTATGTATGTGTGTATGTGTATGTATGTATGTATGTATGTATATATCAGAATTCCATTGGGTGGTATATTTAATTTTTCAGCACATTGACGATCAGTTGCTATCACTGTAAAATACAGTGTTTGAGATTTTGTTTTCTAAAAAGCTGCTCTTGCTTCATTTGGGCCTTGATCTACAGCCCATTAGTATTAATGATAGCATGTACAATATCATTAATGAGCAGTTAGGCTGTTAAGCTATTAGTCTGTTGATCACTTTCACTGAATTCAGTCTAAACCATGCAGCCTTAAAACACTATCAGTCTTAGTAGCATAATAAAGATTCTCATTAATCATTGTGCTTTTAAAAAAAAAATACTTCCACTTATTCAGTAAGATTTCTGCTTACCTCTGTAGGTTCCCATAATTCAAAATTGTCCTGGAAGATTCCCTTCCCCCTTCCCCCCATTCCCCTGGGTTTGTAATGCATTAGTAGGAAAAAAGAGAAGGGATCCATTTCAATAATGGATGCCATTCCATCCACAGATGGATACATACACAGTCCCACTTAATAACAGACACTGATAATCAGTCACTATAATTTCTTTTGCTAATGTCTGTATGTGAAGACTGCCATCACTAATAATATCCAAATGTAGCCTGTGATGCAGAAAGATCTAATAATAAATATGATCTATGTGAAAATATCAAGCTTCTTTTAAAGGAATGCTGTTCCAGATAAACTTGGCACATCTTGTGTTTCCCCTGAGCGTCTGGTTGGATTTAAATAACAAATTAACATGACTTATTAGTATTTTTTCCATCCCAATAGAAACCTTGAAAGGGTTCCATCCCATTTGAAATGGAAGCACTCCTGATGAATTGAAGGCATTTTAGTTGAAGTAGTGGGATCAGAGACACATAAAGATATTAACAGAGTAAATAACAGAATAACAGAGTTGGAAGGAACCTTGGAGGTCATCTAGTCCAATTCCCTGCTCAAGCAGGAGACCCTATAACATTTCTGATATATTGCTTATACAGTATGTCACTATTCCCAGGCAATTAATTTATATGATTGGTATGCGCTGACTCAGTGGAGTGAGGACTCACTGGAGAAGAGCCTAATCCTGGGAAAGACTGAGGGCAATAGAAGAATGGGATGACAGAGAATGAGATGGCTGGATGGAGTCACTGGAGCAGTAGGCATGAGCTTAAATGGACTCCAGAAGATGGTAGAGGACAGGAAGGAGGAACATTGTCCATGGGATCGCGATGGGTTGGACACGACTTCACAACTAACAACAACAATGCAGTGATACTATTCAAGGAGGTCTGGCCCTACCATCTAGTAATGGAGATGTTTTTGGTAAAGATATGGGGAAGAAGTGACACGGTTTTGAAGAGACCATTTGTATTTTGGATTTTGTCCCTAAGTAATAGCAGAGAATGCTATTCAATCACCGGCAAGGAAGATAGTTTCAATTATGGTTCTATTTAGTTTTTGAACAAGGACCGGAAGGACTTTGTTGTGGTTATTCTTGGTGGCCAAATGTTGTAGAGCAGAGGTCACCAACCTTTCTTGGTTAGCAGACCGGAGGGAAAGGGAGGGGGAAGCATTTTATATGTGCATGCATGTGCGCATGCACACAGGGCCGCAAGCACACATGTGACACAAATGGGGCGGGGCTAGCACTTGTGTGATATTCGCTAGCCCTGCCCTGTTCTTGTGCACAGTGCTCTGTTTCTGCGCCACGAGGCATGGCAGCATCCCATTTTCGTACCCTGAGGCATGGCGTTGGCCGTTCTTGTTCAGCGTGGTGGTGCGGCATTCTGTTTTCATGCCACAAGGCACAGCAGCAACCCGTTTTTGCACTGCACGATGCAGCATCCTGTTTTTGCACCCTACAGCTGCAGCGCTAGCACAAGTGAGGAGGTATGTGTGCACATGTGCACGCACTGGCCAGCTCAACCTGTGATAACCATACTTAAAATCAGCATGGGTTATTGCAAAACATGGCTTTCCTGAGTTGAAAAAGCTGTATAATAAAACCATTCCTTCCCTTATGCTGATTTAAGCATTAGCAATTCCTTCCACTTTCTACTGCATTTCCCCCCCTTTAGTGCTCACACTGCACTAAATCAGTTTCATTTAGTAAAGATTGCAGAGAACTTGAGAATGTTCAAGACACAGGACCGAGAGGCAAAAGTTTATATGCATTGCAGACTATGAACAGATATTTTCATGAATCTTTTCATCAACTGTAATGAGTGGGGACATGCGTGTTCATCAGAGGAGGACAAATGCCATATTTCCTCATTTTGGTTTGCTCCAGATACCAATAAGTAGATAAGTTGTGTCAAGGAAATATTAGTGGCTAAATACATAGTGATTTGATTCCACTTATAGTTAAGAAGCAATGGCTATAATGATCTAATGTCTATTATATAATGATCTATGACATTGTAAATGAAAGGGATTTGCTTAGTTTTCGGAACAAAATGCCATTTTGAACATTCCCTTCATGCTACCTTGGAAGTATGGCAAAATATGGATTGAAAACCATGGATGGAAAAACCAAAATCATGTCACAGAAATGCACCAAGAAAAAACAATGGCTCCTCTGCCATTAGAATGGCTTGTCACAGGACATTTTAAAGGTAGCAATTTTGAATAGCATTTGCAGGGTTCTACAAAAAAATTAGTACAATATCCCAGCTGAAATCTATGTGATGAGACGATGGAAATAGTTGGTGGAAACATTTTCTTTGACTTTGTTTGACAATTTCCCCACAAAATGGAAATCTGTATCCTCTAATAGTGAATTTTCATGCCTCTTCTTAAATGCTTAAGAGTTTGGTGGATGCAGCAATATTTCTTTAAATCTGAGGTGGGGTATTTGTTGTTTTCTGATAGGTGAACGCTTACATAGTGTTTCTAATAGTAATTAACAGTTGGGTTAGTGAACTATCTATTTAGCTTTGCTTGATTCCAAAGTAAAGAAATCTGGGCCCATGTCCATGCGTTGACACTGGTGGCTTTGTATCAGTTCTAGCTTTAGACCTTATCTTTAGCTGATTTGAAGAGTTCATTGAATTATAGGTAGCCCTTGTTTAGTCACTGCCTTGATAGTATGCTGTTATGACGGTGATGGAAAACTAACTTGCAACCAATTCTTGCATTTACTGCTTTTGCAGGTCTGTAATGCAAAGAAAAGCTGAAATAAGCACAGTTGCAGTTTCATTTAGCAACCACTTTGCTTAATGACTAAATTCCTGGTCCCAGTTGTGGTCACTGAACAAGGACTACCTGTAATTCTTCTGGAGCCACTGTAAATATCCTTTTAACCAAACCAAAGTTTTTGTTTTCTTTGCACTGCTGCAGCCCTGGAGAGTTGGCAGTAGGTTCTTTTTCCAATTGGGGAGAAATTGTGCTTCATTCCTCCTTCTTGCAGCCTACCCCAATGTCACAGCTTCAACAACCTAGATACTTAAAATGTGACCTCTCTTCTCTCCTACTCCAATCACTGTAGCAGCATACAACCTTGATTCCAATCACTGGGAAAATGCCTGGCTACAAAAATATCAGTATGCTATTATCATTGCTTACAAGTACAATGAAACAAAAGTGGCTTGGTGGTATCTTGGCATCTCATCTTTGTAACACTTGGATTTTTTCAGTGTGTTTGTGTGGAGGGGGGGCATGTTTAGAACATAGGGCACAGAATCATAGGTCTGGAAGGGACTTTGGAGATCTTCTAGTCCAATCCCCTGCTCAAGGCAGAAGACCTTATACCATCCCAGGCAAATGGTTATTCAGCCTATTTTCGAAAACCTCCAACGATGAGGCACCCACAACCCTGGGAGGCCAGCTATTTCATTAATTGTTCTCGCTGTCAAAAAAAATGGCATTGGGAGGGTGTCTAAGGCACAAGGGGATGTGCAAGAGGTGGCACTTGGTTCAAGAAGCTGGTCTGAGTGTAAGGGAGTGTGAAGGGGGGGGGTAAGAGGTACTGTGCAGGAGTGAAGAGTACATAAAGGTACAGACCAGGGAGAGTGCACAGGGGTGCACAGGAGGAAAGGCAAGGATTAGAGAAGGTGCACAAGGGTATATGGGATATGCAAGCGCCTAGGACAACATGATTGCAGAGGGGCTGGGGATGGTATGGGTAGGGGAAATTTACCTCAGCAACCTTCCTTGTCAGCTTTCCCATTAACTTTCACAGGGAAGTACAAGTAGCAATCAAATGATCATGAGGCACATCAGTTATAAGTGTGAATGGGTTGCCAAGCACTCAGATCATGATCGTGTGACTGTGGGGGTGCTAGGATTGGTTGAGGCATCATTAGTTCACCACTGTCATAATTTGGAACAGTCACTAACTGAATAATAACAGCATTTAGACTTAGATACCCCTTTGCAGTGCTTTATAGCCCTCTCTAAGCAGTTTACAGAGTCAGCACATTGTCCCCAACAATCTGGGTCCTCATTGTACTATCCTTGGAAGGATGGAAGGCTGAGTCAACTTTGAGCCGGTGAGAATAGTCATAAGGTGAGGACTTCCTGTAATTAAGAAATATCTTCAAAGTAATAGCTATTGCAACAAAAAAAGGTGTATGAAATCTTAAGGCCTTCTGGATGTTGCAGAATGGTAGCTACTAATATCCTTCACTACTGAAAGATTTGAAACATCCAGACTATCACTGTTTCCTCTTCCTTAATAAGAAATGGTGAAGAACAGCTATGATTGGTTGCTGCATGTCATGCTCAAGAACATGCACTTTTTGCTGGAATTTTTGGTGAGGCATCCTTCTCCTGAAAAAGCAGAACATAGATACCAAGGCAAAAAAAGGGAAATAAATGACTATATTTGTGTATTGAATGGAATGGCAGCATCTGGTTTTGATGTCTCTGTGTAAGAGTTTTGGAATTACAAAGTTAATCCGGTGTACAATCTCCCTCAGATTGTGTATTTTTTATTTATTTTTTATTTATTTTGATTTATATCCCGCCCTTCTCCCAACGGGACTCAGGGCGGCTCACAACATATTTAAAAACAGAAACGTATTTATAATCCCCACCAAATAAAACCAATTAAAACCAAATATTTTAAAGTTGTGCTGTTAAAATTTTTTCTTAAAAATAAACCCGATTTAAAATCCTCCCTAGGCCAGGCCCGCTTGCTGGAAAAGCCATGTCTTGAGGGCGCGGCGGAAAGTAAGGAGATCCGGAATCATCCGGATCTCGGGGGGTAGTTCGTTCCAGAGGGCGGGGGCACCCACAGAGAAGGCCTCCTGCATTTCATTATATGCAATCGTATAATACAGTGTTTTTCAACCTTGGCAACTTGAAGATGTTTGGACTTCAACTCCCAGAATTCCCCAGCAAAGCTGGCTGGAGAATTCTGGGAGTTGAAGTCCACACATCTTCAAGTTGCCAAGGTTGAAAAACAACGAATATATTATAGCTGTGTTTGCACGTAGGCATTTCAGGGATCGTTCTTTGGCCAAACACCCTTTGACAGCAGGGGTTCTGAATTTCTCCTTGAAAATATTCTACACAGTCATAAGGGTTAAATTTTACCTGCACCATTGACATAGATGACAGAGATTCGTCTTTATTGAAGAAGCCTGGGTCTCTTATTCTGTTTGAAATCTTCCTGAATTGGCCTCATTCTTCAGTGGTTGAAATTATCAGTTACTCAGCATAGCATAAGGAAAAATCCATCCAATCAATACATCTTTGTGGCTACAAATAATGGATTGCCCCTCTTCTGTATTTTGATGAAGAAAGCATATCCTTGTTCTTTGAACCCCAGCATCTTATTTGAATCAATTGAGAGTTTCATTCTCACATTTTTGAATTATTTGTTCATAATGCAATGCATGCTTATTTAATCGTAAATCTTGTGAGGGCCGGGAGTTTCTTTTTAAGAATTTCTGACAGAACTAGCAAACTTTGTTTTAATAAAACCTGAGCCATGTGAAATTCAGGAGCAAAAATAAATGGAATCACGTATTAGATTTTTCCATTGCCAAATGGAAAAAATATTAAAAATGTAACAAATTACATCTAGCTCAAACAGCCTTTAAAGGTAAAAAAGGGAATACGGCAGGCCTTTGCAAGTGACAGATGTGGCTTCATTGTTATCTTTCTTGCCTGTCTCAAACTTGTTATTCAAGGTGCAACTCTGTAGTTGCTAGGCTCAAAATAATCCACTGAACTTAATGGGACAATTCTGAGTAGGTAGGATAGCATTCTAAAGATCCAGCAATCTTGCCAGGTTCAATCCATCAGGAAAGAGGTGTAGAGAGAGCAGTGCTTTATCTTTCATTCAGTCATTCATGCATGCAAGAATATATGCAGAGAATTATATACATGCCATCTCATTTGACAATTTTAGCTAGCTTACATCTCACTGTCTAAAAGCTACATGGAAAAAGCACTTTTCTGAATATTAGCAATAGGCTTTTCTGGACACAGGAGACAGGGTATTCCAGAGAAAAGGGGCTATGACCAAAAAGAGCTTCTCTAGGTCTCCTTCACTAATATCACAGGCAGGGCTGGAGGATTCCCGAGTATGCTATCTCGGTCAACATGTTTCAGATAGGCAAATTCTACCTCGAGTAATTGACAGAAGAAAATACCTCTCCCAAATCTAATGAGAATCTAAAGGCCCTAAAAGTCTTCATAGATAACAGCTAGCAATTTAAACTGGACTGGAAACCTATTGACAGTAAATGTTGTTTCAGCACTATTGGAACAATTGTATGGCTGTCAACAGCCAGCTAGTCAGCCACTTGATTTTGCACCCCATGTAACTTCTTAATCATCTTCAAGGGCAGCCCCATGTACAACTGATTGCAGCAATCCAGGCATAAGTTTATAAGAATGAATTACAGTTGCCCCAATCCTTAGGTCTGAGGAAAGGTTGGCACATCAGTCAAAGTTGGTGAAAGGCCATCTAGGGTGCATATCCCAGCAAGTACCATGAGTCTGGGAAGCCCAAACTGTGTACCAGCACTTTCCTGCTACCCTGACCAGAGTTAAAGATGGAACTAACCTGGAACATGATGTCTTTTGAACAAGCAGCATCCATTTTGCCAGGATTCATCCTAAATCTGTTCTGTCCCATCCAGTTTCTCATTGCCTCCAGGTGGTGGGTCTTCCAATACATCTCTTCCTGCTACTACTCCAACTGATGAGGTCCCCCAGTTGTTTCATATCAATGTCTATTGTTCATTCAACCATTTTTAGTCATCAAAATGGCAACCTATTGCAAGTAATACAATAGAATGCTGATTGGTTGGTTAATTGATTGATTGATTGATATCACACTTTTCATTTTAGGGGCTCAGTGTGGTTTATTTAAAGCTCCTTCCTCCTAATTTCCCCCCCTACAATAGCAACTCTATAGGTTGATATATTAGCCTCAGAGAGAATGTGACTGGCAGAAGGTTGTCCCCTGATCTTCTGCAATCTTCTGGTTTACAGCCCTCTCAGCATATTGCCCCCAGCAATCTGGGTCCTCATTTTACTGACCTTTGAAGGATGGAAGGCTGAGTCAACCTTGAGCCGGTCAAGATCAAACTGTGGGCAATCAGCAGAGTTAGCCTGCAATACTACCTTTTAACCACTGAGTGTCCAAGACTCATCTGTGACTGAAGGTGGACTAGATCCCTCTCCTCTTACTTCAACACTTGAAC
>NW_015388210.1:138875-176466 GCF_001527695.2 Protobothrops mucrosquamatus | reverse complement strand
TTGCCCCCAGCAATCTGGGTCCTCATTTTACTGACCTTTGAAGGATGGAAGGCTGAGTCAACCTTGAGCCGGTCAAGATCAAACTGTGGGCAATCAGCAGAGTTAGCCTGCAATACTACCTTTTAACCACTGAGTGTCCAAGACTCATCTGTGACTGAAGGTGGACTAGATCCCTCTCCTCTTACTTCAACACTTGAACCGTTACAATATGCTGGTGAATATTAACTCTGCTTGGAGAGTTAATTGGAGAAAGTAAAAGGGAATGCAAATAAGTAGCAGGGGTTGAATGCATTTGCCTTTCTCTTGTGCCCCTGCTCCCTTCCAAATCTGTAGCAACAGAGAATGCAGGGGAGAGGAAAAGGAGTAGAAAAGAGTGGATGTAGCTGTGAGAATACCGCAAAGCTCAAATTAAACATGCTATGGATTTGAAGGTCATTTCATCACTGGTGGCATCTTGGCTGTTGAATGGATTAAGGATAACAAAGTAAATCATTCCCAGGTTTCTTCAGGACAGCGCTCCTCCACCCCCCTCCCTATGCCTCCCTGCTTTATTTGAAGGACATGTCTTGGGAGAACAGTTTTTAAAAAGGCTGGCAAGTGAGGATACATTATACAACAAATTAATTGCATATCTTGACTGAAATTACATATTAAAAAAACATATGGGGTCTGTGCTAATTGGGTTTCTTTGACGAACCTCCCAGTGTACTTAGCAGGAGATTATAGTTGATGTGATGGTCCACTGATCATGTCAATTTGGGTCATGGATTGATGATCTCCAAATGTCATCCTAAGGGCAAGGGAATACCAGCCTCAGATGCCAGGTCACGTCCATTTTTACCTTGAGGTTGGAATCATAAACATAGCTTTATTCCATAGACTCAAACCCTGAATTATTGAGCAATTGCTGTAGGACCATGGTTTGCTTATTACTTTCCTGGCCATGCAACAAATCAGGGGAGAGGCAACATTTATTTGTTTGTTTGTTTGTTTGTTTGTTTATAATTTATGCATTGCCCACCTCACCTAAGTGACTTTGAGTGATTTGCATATAAAAGCTATTCAGCCATATAAAAGAGATACATGTTAAAAACAAAATTAAAAACAGAAATAGAAACAAATAAAAACTATAGAAAAAAAGTTTTAGACAAACTTTAAACAGTAAAAAAAAAACTTATTTTTTCTTCTCCGTGCTGTAAGATTATTGAATGTGATTTAAAGTGTGTTGTTCTCCCACTCTGACCAGGATACCTGTTCGGTTCTGATACACCTCTCATTTTGGTTTAAAACTGTCTGCCATCTCTTTGTTGGGCTTAACTGCTATCATATTGTTAGGTTATTGCATCCTCTTGCTAGTAAAGATGTTGCTATGTCGTCTCATCTTTGAGACATTAGGAAACATAACTAGGCAGCTCTCCCCTATTTTTAATGCAAGCAGCACTAGATGCTGTTGAGTAGCTACTGTACAAGTATTTCACATTACAGAATTAGCAGAATTTTGATTCTTTGTTAGTGTTTCTTGAATGCTATGTATAAAAACTCAAGACCCTTTCAAGATGAGTAGAATAGAATATCTTTATTGTCATTGTGTAACTCACAATGAAATTAAGTGCTGTCCACAAGTAAAAACCACAAATAAAAACATACATTATATATACAGACATCCTTCACATTCTATTCAGACTGCTTGTGCCTTCCTAGTAAGTAAAGCCAGTTTCACTCTCACCTGTACTGCAAATGACGGGCAACAGTGGCAAACAAAGCTGGAATCAGATTCTGATGTTGGTACCTAATGTACCTAATGCTGCTTCCTAAGACTTCACAATATGAGCCAACAGTTCAAGTTTAGATTTATTGAATATTCAGTCTAGCATTTTTTATTAAGAATGTATCAATAATAATAATAATAATAATAATAATAATAATAATAATAATAATAATAATAATAATAATAATAATAATAANTTGCCCCCAGCAATCTGGGTCCTCATTTTACTGACCTTTGAAGGATGGAAGGCTGAGTCAACCTTGAGCCGGTCAAGATCAAACTGTGGGCAATCAGCAGAGTTAGCCTGCAATACTACCTTTTAACCACTGAGTGTCCAAGACTCATCTGTGACTGAAGGTGGACTAGATCCCTCTCCTCTTACTTCAACACTTGAACTGTTACAGTATGCTGGTGAATATTAACTCTGCTTGGAGAGTTAATTGGAGAAAGTAAAAGGGAATGCAAATAAGTAGCAGGGGTTGAATGCATTTGCCTTTCTCTTGTGCCCCTGCTCCCTTCCAAATCTGTAGCAACAGAGAATGCAGGGGAGAGGAAAAGGAGTAGAAAAGAGTGGATGTAGCTGTGAGAATACCGCAAAGCTCAAATTAAACATGCTATGGATTTGAAGGTCATTTCATCACTGGTGGCATCTTGGCTGTTGAATGGATTAAGGATAACAAAGTAAATCATTCCCAGGTTTCTTCAGGACAGCGCTCCTCCGCCCCCCCCCCCATGCCTCCCTGCTTTATTTGAAGGACATGTCTTGGGAGAACAGTTTTTAAAAAGGCTGGCAAGGATACATTATACAACAAATTAATTGCATATCTTGACTGAAATTACATATTAAAAAGACATATGGGGTCTGTGCTAATTGGGTTTCTTTGATGAACCTCCCAGTGTACTTAGCAGGAGATTATAGTTGATGTGATGGTCCACTGATCATGTCAATTTGGGTCATGGATTGATGATCTCCAAATGTCATCCTAAGGGCAAGGGAATACCAGCCTCAGATGCCAGGTCAAGTCCACTTTTACCTTGAGGTTGGAATCATAAACATAGCTTTATTCCATAGACTCAAACCCTGAATTCTTGAGCAATTGCTGTAGGACCATGGTTTGCTTATTACTTTCCTGGCCATGCAACAAATCAGGGGAGAGGCAACATTTATTTATTTGTTTGTTTGTTTGTTTGTTTGTTTATAATTTATGCATTGTCCACCTCACCTAAGTGACTTTGAGTGATTTGCATATAAAAGCTATTCTGCCATATAAAAGAGATACATGTTAAAAACAAAATTAAAAACAGAAATAGAAACAAATAAAAACTATAGAAAAAAAGTTTTAGACAAACTTTAAAAAGTAAAAAAACCTTATTTTTTCTTCTCCGTGCTGTAAGATTATTGAATGTGATTTAAAGTGTGTTGTTCTCCCACTCTGACCAGGATACCTGTTCGGTTCTGATACACCTCTCATTTTGGTTTAAAACTGTCTGCCATCTCTTTGTTGGGCTTAGCTGCTATCATATGGTTAGGTTATTGCATCCTCTTGCTAGTAAAGATGTTTCTATGTAATCTCATCTTTGAGACATAAGGAAACATAACTAGGCAGCTCTCCCCTATTTTTAATGCAAGCAGCACTAGATGCTGTTGAGTAGCTACTGTACAAGTATTTCACATTACAGAATTAGCAGAATTTTGATTCTTTGTTAGTGTTTCTTAAACGCTATGTATAAAAACTCAAGACCCTTTCAAGATGAGTAGAATAGAATATCTTTATTGTGATTGTGTAACTCACAATGAAATTAAGTGCTGTCCACAGTGCACACTACACACAAGTAAAAACCACAACTAAAAACATACATTATATATACACATCCTTCACATTCTATTCAGACTGCTTGTGCCTTCCTAGAAAGTAAAGCCTCACCCTCACCTGTACTGCAAATGACGGGCAACAGTGGCAAACAAAGCAGGAATCAGATTCTGATGTTGGTACCTAATGTACCTAATGCTGCTTCCTAAGACTTCACAATATGAGCCAACAGTTCAAGTTTAGATTTATTGAATATTCAGTCTAGCATTTTTTATTAAGAATGTATCAATAATAATAATAATAATAATAATAATAATAATAATAATAATAATAATAATAATAATAATAATAATAATAATAATAATAATAATAATAATAATAATAATAAAGTTGGAAGAGACCTTGGAGGTCATCTAGTCCAACCCCCTGCTCAGGCAGGAAACCCTATACCATTTCAGGCAAATGGCTGTCCAGTCTCTTCTTAAAAACTTCCAGTGTTGGAGCATTCACCACTTCTGGAGGCAGGTTGTTCCACTGGTTAATTGTTCTAACTGTCAGGAAGTTTCTCCTTAGTTCTAGGTTGCTTCTCTCCTTGATCAGTTTCCATCCGTTGCTTCTTGTCCTGCCTTCAGGTGCCTTGAAAAATAGCTTAATTCCCTCTTCTTTGTGGCAGCCCCTGAGATATTGGAACACTGCTATCATGTCCCCCCTTGTCCTTCTCTTCATTAAACTAGACATACCCAGTTCCAGCAGCCTTTCCTTATATGTTTTAGCCTTCAGTCCCCTGATCATCTTTCTTGCTCTGCTCTGCACTCTTTCTAGAGTCTCAACATCTTTTTTACATCGTGGCGATCAAAACTGGATGCAGTATTCCAGGTGTGGCCTTACCAAGGCATTGTAAAGTGGTATTAATACTTCACGTGATCTTGATTCTATCCCTCTGTTAATGCAGCCCAGCACTGTGTTGGCCTTTTTGACAGTTGCAGCACACTGCTGGCTCATATTTAAGTGATTGTCCACTAGGACTCCGAGGTCCCTCTCACAGTTACTACTATTGAGCAAGGTACCCCCTATACTGTACCTGTACATTTGGTTTTTCTTGCCTAAATGTAGAACCTTACTTTTTTCACCATTGAATTTCATTTTGTTAGATAGCGCCCAGTGTTCAAGTGTGTCCAGATCCTCCTGTATGTTTTTTTCTGTGGCATAGATGGACATTGTGAGCAATGGAGAATACATGGTGTCAGGACTAATGGTGTCCTACTCCCAATCCTCATAGACAGTCCAGAAATATATTATCATTGAGGATTTCAAAAGTCAATGAGAATCCTAAGAAAACCAGGAGAGACACACCTCAACCAGATTGACCAATGCACTTTCTGTCTTATGTCTGTGAAGGTTCTCAGTCATCCAGGTCATAGTTGTCTCAAAGTGCTTTTTTCAAAAAGCAACTGGTTTGTTTTTTCCTTGAGGAAGAAGAAGAAAACATTTCTCATCCAAGAAGCTTCATTAGTTATGATGGTCGGCGATGGAAGGATAAGTACTGACAGTGTCTTATGGCTATGTTGAAACTTCACTGGAAGGAATTCAGATAATCCATTACATGGAGGTTCAGAGTTGAATATTTCAAGAACCTACACCTGAGGCTGCAAAGGGCTGGCAGTGTAAAAGCAAGCTGAAACTGAATTTGGACAGGATAAGAAATATAGTTGATTCGTTTACAGGATATAGTATATTTGAACTATATAAGATCACCTTTCATTTCAAAGACCAATTTGCAATTGGGAAGGTCATCCAGATCACTTGCAAGACTATATCTTTCCATAAAGTCTGTCCCACGCATTTAGATCTTCAGCTGATCATTTTTAATAGGCCCTATCCTGAATATCATACATTTGATATCAACATATAATTCTACTTTTAATGTGTTGGCTATATTTTAACACAGTTTGCCTCAAAGTCATGGTTGCCTCCCTCCTTGATATAGTCTAAGAGAGGATCTAAAATATGTATTTATAGTCATAGCTTTTAGAACTTTTGAGGTATATTTTTATGTTGTTGAATTTTAATGGTGTATAATATAGATTGGATTTTGTTGCGTGTTGAAGTCTGTAAGCCTTTTAGACCCATAAAATGGGAATGGAGAACATATAAATGTATTTGTAAGTGGATACACATATTACAAAATGCTTCATGAACCCCTTCTTCCTAAGAAAACAAAATCTCATAAATATTGTATCTCATTCTGAACTTCTACCCTGTACTATAGAGATACAATACAGGAATACCATACTATTGTAAAGAAAAGTATGGAAGTTTGATTAAGGCTCTTACTGTTGCAAGCCAAGGCAGTGTCAGCCAGAGACCAAACAGTATTGGAAAAAAACTAAAAAGTGAGAAAACTTCACAGTAGGGAACAAAGAAAAACTTCAGTGTCAGGCAACTGGCTTCTGTGAATCATAATAACAAAAAAGAATTGTCAAAAATTGGTTGTAGTGAAGGAAGCACATGGAACCTATCTTTACAGATACAAAAATAGGCAAGTAGTAAGAGGAGCAAAAAACCCTGCAGTTTCAGATTTGTACTGAATTAAGGGAAGAGATATCTGCAGAGCTTAGCAACAAACTATCCACAGAAAAATAAAAGCATAGTTAGATTTGGATTTTCAGTACAAAATATCTGTACAATGTCAATGATTTTAGGAAAGGCAGTATAGAAAACCAAATCAGTAGATATGTGGGTTATGCATTAACTATACAGTTAATAGTGAATGATTAATCAGTTCAGGATTCAATGATAAGATAAAGAGGAGAAAAGAGGAAATGCTCAGAGCATGCCAAGAACTCCACAAATTTCCCAAATTTGGGGCAAAATATGTTATCACACCATCCCCAAACATTGCCTACTAAGAGACTCTGCCTTATTTAAAAAATATCCTAGTAGTGGCTTAACTGTTTGAATTATGATTAAGTCACTGATAAGATGTCCAACCAAGCCATCCCTATTTGTTGTATTTTTTTTTTAATCCTTCCTGTTTGGTAAAAAAAAAATATAAAAAGAAGGCAACTGCTTCCCCTCCTCCCCACAAGTACTTTGAACCTCTGTGTTACAAACACCCTTTGATATCACAATCCAAGAACTAAAAGAATTCATAAAAGAACCAGAATTTATCATTAGCTATTTAGATTCAGTCATAAAACAAATCAATCCAGAGTTATCACTCAAGCAGAAATGACCAGATTCAAATTATCATATTTTGGACACATTATGTGAAGATTTAACTCACTGAAGAAGTTTATGATGCTGGGAAAGATGGAAGGAAAGAAAAGAGGATGACCAAGATGGCTGAGTGGGAATAGCAATGGCTGTAACATTAAAACACTGAGAACAGACTATCCTGGAGTAAATCTATCTACACCAAATGGATAACACATAAACAATCAGTCAAAATGTTGATTCAGAATTTGGAATATAAGCAGTATTGGTTCAACAGAAAACGTGATTCATTTATATCATACTTGCCAACCCAACATTATAAAAAAACAAAAAAAGTATTTGTAAAAATGGGCAAGATAGAACTCCCACCAATAAATTTATGGCACAGTTGAAATAATGATGATGACTTACAAGCCATTAATGCATTATGAAGAGTCATTTAGCTGAGCCTGCAAAGAGTTTATATCTACAGAAAGTACAGGAAAAATTCAAAGAAAGCAAACTGTCAATATTGTAAAAGCAAAGATGGGTAAACAATATTCACTTAGCACAGCTCACTGTATTGCAAATAGTGTACAACTCACAGACAGCAGGCAAGCACAACATATCAACTTTAGAAAAACCAATTCAGCAAAAGCACAGAGAATGGGATGAAATAAAAATTTACAATGACTAAAAGTATACATTTGGCAAGATTTTTCAGAGTGGGAAACTGAGCACATTTTCATGCTAAACAGGTTAGCACGAAATATGTACAGATTATGAAAAATGTGATCAAAAATTACCAAGATACATGCTCGGCTTGTTTTTGGTATAAAAACATATCAATAGTAGGAGATGTCTTTCCAGCACTGATGTTAACAAAATCCACTTTTAAAACCATAAGTAGACAGTTGTTGGCAAACATTTTTAAAAAGGGTAAGATCAAAATATACAATAAACTCAAGACTTTATAAAAGATGTGCAGAATTACTGAAATTGCCAGAAGAAGATCATTTTGTAAAAGTGCAACAAAATGGAGATGTAATTCAAAAAAAATGAGTGGTGATATTGCACGAGTCACCCCTGTTTAAAGTAAAGGTTAATGGACTGTTTTCTCCTATTTTCCAGCTATTTAGACGAACTTGCTAATGAGGTCTACTGTGGCTCTTGCTTTTTAATATCTGTGTGGAACTCTTGGCTTGTGCTATCAGACAACATAGGGAGATCTATAGAATAGTGAATAATTCAGTTGAAACGAATTGGTTTTATTTTCATACAACATGCTGTTGTTTATTTCTAAATCTCATGCCATTATTCCAGTGTTGATGCAAATGTTAAATGCCTTTAGCAAAACAGCAGGATACTCTATTAATTGGATCAAATTACAATTGATATCAATCAGTGAAAAATTGGTTATCCATTGATTTAAGAAATGTCAAATCCATATTTATATCAATACAGAAAATGTTTACAATTTTTAATGTTTTTTTGTTCTCAGAATATATTTACAGAAAATGTGATTACCAGTTAATGAAGGAGGATTCTGTTTTCTGAATCTGGAGTTATATCATCATGTTTATTTATTGTCAAATATTAAATGCTGCGACAGATAATGGACATGGATTTTTAACATCTGTTTTGTTAAGAGATGAATTCCATGTATCAGATACTGTATAACTCAGTGGCAATATTTACAGCTACAATATTTTTTAACAACATTCTGTGGATCAACAGCATTTTTAGCTTCTGAGACACCTGAGGTATTAGAACAGGGGTGTTAAACTCGCCACATCATGTGACGTGTCATGACATTTCGCGACTTTTTCCCCATTCCAGGAGCTGGGGTGGGCGCAGTTTTGGCATGACGTATCCAGCCTGTGGGCTGGCAGTTTGACACTCCTGTATTAAAACATCTAGTTAAATCCTTTAAAACTAAAACACCTGTTATTAATTTGTATAGGTATTTATTATCAATAAATTAATTTGTTGGGCAGAAATGCTAAGAAATGAATGGAATAAAGAATTAGAGATTCCTATATTGCCTAGACAATGTGTCAGTGGAGAGTGTCAGCAGATCAGGTATTAGAAATATATCTGTACTGGAATAATATTTGCATTAAATAAGTATGTACAGGATTACAACTACGTTAAAATAATGTATCTTACTGTTTTTTCTTTGTTGTATTTTTCTCACTTTTTAAAGCATATTGTATGCGAGTTTCTTCTTTTCTTTGACAATGCATGCATTTCTATTATAATTATTTTTGTGTTTTATTCTTTTTTCCTTTTTTATTATTTTAAAATAAATAAATGACAACTGGAAACCAGCATTTTTTTAAAAAAAGTGAACAGCTAGGCATAATAGTATTAACAAGCATTAAAACTGGATGAAATGGGCATTACTGTTTTTATCAAACCAGAGAAAAATCAATCTGTTTGATTCTGATGTTTGATTTTGTTAGTTTTGAGGACAATTAACCAATGGAACAGACGGCCTTTAGAAGATGTACATAGGCATTTCATCACTGGTGGTTTTTAAGAAAAGACTGGACAGCCACCTATCTGAAATGGTATAGGGTCTCCTGCTTGAGCAAGGGGTTGGACTAGAAGACCTTCAAGGTCCCTTCCAGCTCTATTCTGAATCTAATTCTGTTTGAGAATGCTATAAAGCTAGGCCATTAAATGCTTACATTAGAAGAACTGTACTCTATCATCCATGTTGATGGTTGCTCAACGAACAGACAAAAATAAATAGCACGTCATCCATCAATATTTATATCTCATACTGTAAGTCAGTTTTGGGGATCTCAGTTTATTTCTGCTTGAAAATCTCTGGACACATCTACACTTCTACACTTATTGTTGTGAGTATAGGCCATAGATTTCCAGCGGTCAGGAAAAGATGACTTTGTCTTTTACTCTCTTCCAGTTCACCATAAGTGTGGCCTCTGTCCATATTTTCCCACACTGTGTTAAAAGTAGTATTTTCTGACTTGTTTTAGTTCGATTATTATTATTATTATCACCAAGCCTGCTAAGCTTCAACCCCTCACATTGGCTATCGCACAGATAAATATCAACTTCTTTGTTGTAATACTTCAACATGTAGAATGTTCCCAACTCAGAATCCAATAGAATTTTTTAATTACTTTTTTTCTTCTCTTCAACTACCTATTTTTTTAACTGGACTATTTTTATTTTATTTTATTTTTGAAAAAAGAAACAAGTCTTTCAAAATGTTGAGTCAGAATGGTGCAATGTTAGATTTATTAAAATTAATTGGGTATATCAGAGAAATGGTAAAAGCATTAAAAATATTCCTACCAGGTTTCAAACTAGTGACGTTCTGCATGTAAGATAACCACTACATGACTGAGAAAAATTTGTTAGAGACACTGCTGCAAACCTTACTGAAGTACTGTATGTTTTTGTGAATATACACATAAGATGCATGTTACATACAGATACACAAAGTATCCAAGGAAGGAGATAAACATGCATATTCTTTATGAATGATCCCATCATCTAACTGTTTCTATAATTTATACGTTTATTGGGAACATTGGTACAGGAAAATTGAATTTTATCAGAATCAACTGTTGTAGATCTTCCTTCCTAGTCTCCTTGTTACTTTGCTTACAGTCTATTTCCCTATTGTACCAGAATTAGGAAAATAGGTAAGCTGGTGAAATGATATTTAGTCCCCTGTATATCTGTATCAAATTCTGCTTTGTTCTCATTAAGTTGCTTGCTAGTCCTTGTTCCTTTCAATTACATACCATGCTTGTTTTATTGATCTGTGAATGTATAATTAATTCAAATGATAAGCGATACAATCTGCAACCGGGCAGAAAATTTCCTTGCCATTTTGCATTGTTTCGGTAAAATTTCTTGTTAACAGAAAAGCAAACAGCCAGGTATGTTATTTGATAAACCAAGATTTGCATTAAGAGAACAGTGCTCTAGATGCACAATGTTTTGATGTTAGTTCCAAGAACTCATCAAGTATTATCAGGATTGAGAAAAAGCAGATGGCCTAAAGCCACCCTAAAATTCACAGCAGATGTAAGATTCAAATTGGAAATGTTGTAACTTGTAGTGAATGGCACAACAGAGCAAAGCGTGTTAAGAATATTTAAATAATCAACAATTCCCTTGCATTCTAACTTGATTTTAATGGTCTTAGTTAAACCATGGAACTCACTGCTACATAATGTGATGGTTATAAATTTGGATGATCTGTAAAGGTATTTAGATAAATTTGGGTAGGTGCTAAATTCATTATTGGTCATGATATTCCTAAATATTGTAATATCAATTGTTGGAGAATGGAGGGTGTGCTGCACTTCTGTCTTATCACAGGGCAGCATTATATACTATATGGGTCTTTGAACATATGGGCTAGGTTATATTCTTCTTTTATTCTTCTTTCCCATTCTGCCCATAGAGAGAAGCATGTCTTTTGTTTGCAAAAGAGGAAGTCAGGATGCAGATCATTACATTTGTATGACAATTTTAGCCTTTCTAGAAATTCATTTTAAGTTGAAGAACAAGATAAATTCAAACAAGAGATGATATCCAGGGGTGTTAGTTTGCCCTCAGGAATACCCTCCCAAATGGTTTTGGTGGGGTGAAAGAAACAAATTTCTCATCATGACCACAAGAATAAAATGGATTTGCTTCTGCTACCCAGATGCTAAACGCTTGTGAATAAGCACCATTTTTATTTGCAACCAAATTGCATTTGTAGCCATGTACATGGTGATGATTGTTTCTACTCTTACTAGACAACAGGAGCAACATCAGCCCTAAGAGCAACTGGCGTGTTTATGCCAGTCCAGATGTTCACTCCAGCTTTTTGGTTACAGCTGCTATCTTCTGGGACTTTCCAAGTAATTACTTGGGGGAAATTCAGGTTTGCAGAGCTCTGGATTTTACCCACATGGCCCAGCTGTGTCTGCAGCACTGTCTGCTTCACAATAAATGAGGCCAACCTTATGCGTATGTCCTTGTCTTTTCATAATGCTCTGTTGGTAGTATTCATTCCTTGTCCCTTTGCAGACCCCAGAATCACAACTCTGAATATTCACACTCTCTCCTGAACATATTTGGAAGTGATGGAAAGGGTTGATCTTGGCAAAGATCACATCCCTTTTCATATTTAATCAAGAAGAAGGCTTTGCTGGATCTGCTTTTGTTTCATTCATGAGACACATTTGTTGGATCCAGCCTATAATGTAAAACTAGCTTTAGGCAATGACACTGGTCCTGCTAGAATGTTGTGCTCCCTGTGTGAATAGAAGGACTTGATTGGTATACTAAGTAAAGCTTTGGAAGATTTTTGCTCCCGAAAAATTGTAGGAAACAGAAATTGAAAGCAAATTGATGCATATGTGGCTGTATTTCAATACATTTTTGTTCTGATTAGCATGTGATTGGTACTAACAATGCCCATGCATTTGACCCAACAGACAGGGCATGCTGCAGCTTTCATCTGTGATAGACTTACCTTTGATGGGTCCCAGTAGATGGACCACTTTGCCGTAGTGAGTGCCCACCTTATATAACATTCTCCCCCAGAAAGATAGGTTAGTTCTATCTCTGTTAATTCAGGAAATCCCTCAAGATCTAATTATGTTCCTAAGGGTCCCAGGGAACCAGCAACTTTTTAAAGTGGTTTCCTTATTGTGGGTGATATTTGGATGTTATACTTTGCCCTCCATCTGTGGTTTCTAAATTTTACCTTTAAATGAATGTTTGATTTTCAATAATGATGGTCTATATTTTTATAATGATTGTTTTTATATTGTGGTTCCATTACTAAGCACCATCCAAACTCATTTCTGTTGAGATGGGTAGCGATATAAATTTGATTGGGATTTTAATAATTCTAATATATCCCACTAATGTGAACATACTAAGAGCAATATTAGTTCATTGATACCTATTCTTTGAAAACAACAAGAGATTATTTTTAAATAAAAATAAAATCTAGGGGAGACCTGGAATCAGCCCAATGAGAACTGAGTGTGTTCAGTAGCTCCCAAATGCTGACTGATTGTTGCAAAATGGAAAGCAAGTGAGAAGAAGAATACATGGAAGTATCATAGAGGAAGACATACTCACTCTGTGAGGGAGATGAGCAGTCTCTAATTTAAAAATATATAATAAATAAATTATTGATTGATTAGATTTATCACTGGCCTCAGCCTAATGGCTTGGTGACTCAGTTTTGAATTATATATTAGTAGCTATTATTTAAAATTGTATTTTTCCTTCCTATTTTTAAATTTATCTCATTAACATTATGATTTTTTAAACAATAGCAATAGCACTTAGACTTATATACTGCTCCATAGTGCTTTACAGCCCTCTCTAAGTGGTTTACAGAGTCAGCATATTGCCCCCCAAAATCTGAGTCCCCATTTTACTGATCTCAGAAAGATGGAAAGCTAAATTAAGCTTGGGCCCTGTCAGGATCAAACTTTAGACTGTGGGCAGAATTTGCCTACAATACTGCATTCTAACCACTGCGTCCCATGACACAGAATTTATATTGAATGCTATTGTACTATAAGCCATCCCGACGTCTCTGTGGAGTCAGGTGGTCGAAGGTAGAATTTTCAAAAATGTGGATTAATAACCTGGTTTCAGATTTGCAGGCTTTCAATTACGTTATTTACAACTGGATCCAGTTCTCTCTGGCACATGATGTGTTTCCATGGTGGCCTCCAAGCTGAAAGAATTTCTGGCTTAGGCACTATGACATATCAGCATAAAAATGAATTCTACAGGAGGAGCAGGAGAATGAAGTGATTGATATAGACAGAGCAATGGCAAAAGGAAAAAGGAGTAAACAACGTTGTGCTTCCCTCTTGGAGAGGAGAATGGAAAATTCAAATGGGATTAATTAAAAGCTAAAGAGGAGCCAGGGGAATAATAACAAGCAATTATTTTTCAGTAAATCATCATTTGGGTACATGAGAAATAGGCAGGCATTATCCACTGTACTAAGCAGCTATTACCCAAAGTAGGAATTATTCTCTTTTTTGTTTTTATTCAGCAGATAATGTCAAGTAAAATCTTCTCCAAAAATGGCTAGTCTTCTTCTTTCTCCCCCCTCCCCACTGCTACCCCTTAGGAAACAAAAAGAAATTGAACTAAAGGCCTAGTTCTCATAGAAGTAATGGACAGTAATATGTGATAAACATTTCTGGTTGATGAAGACCATTTTTTTTTGTCTTTTTTAATGAACAAATAGGAAACTGAGACAAATTTAAATGTTTTGGGGATTTTAAAAAAAAGAGAAAAATCACCAATTTGTAATATGTCATGGAAAGTTGAAGGACTCTCAAAGATTTTATGAATATTTTAAAATGTGAGATTCTCTTTCTATATAGTTGGAGACCTGTCATACTTTAATCAATCATATCATTAAGCTCTACTTTCACCTGTCTATTTTAACCCCCAAATCTAATCAAATGCAACACACAGAGAAATATTCACTTTAAGTCAGGGGTGTCAAACTGCCAGCCTGCAGGCCAGTTTCATCCTACCAGAGCCGTGCCCACCCCATTGCCGGTAATGGCGAAAAAGCTCTAATACGTCACGCGATGTCACATGACGTCATGAGTTTGACATGCCTGCTTTAAGTGAAACTTCAATGCCAGAAGCATGGAATGCTGAAGTATGTGAAATTTTGATACATACCATTGTCACAAAGGATAGCTTTGACTGTTTTGTTTTAAAGATTCTTTTGAATTTTTTTTTAAAGCTTAAGAACATTTCAGGAGCAATGTGGGAAGGAAGACGTTATTACTAGTTTTCTGTTCATTGGGATTGCATCCTCATATTCTTGACTCCTTTTTTCACTTGTCTAGGATATTTCCTCAGTGCATGGACTTCCTTTCAGCAGCAGACATTTATATGGAGTGGAAACAGAGAACTATATACAATGAATAAGAGTTGGCTCCAATGATATTCATTTGTTGTCTCCTTTCTTTCCCTTCCAGCACATCTCCAAATCTGTTTGTAAAAACGGGGAGACATTGAAGAACACTTGAGAATCTCAGGAGAAAATTCTATTGCACAAACAGAAGTAAATCTGCATAATAGAATAGAATAGAATAGAATAGAATAGAATAGAATAGAATAGAACTGGAAGGGACCTTGGAGGTCTTCTAGTCCAGGCCCCTGCTCAAGCAGGAGAACCTATACCATTTCAGTGACTGTCCAGTCTCTTATTAAGAACTTCCAGTGATGGAGTGCCCACAATTTCTGAAGGCAAGCTGTTCCACTGGTTAATTGTCCTCACTGTCAGGAAGTTTCTCCTTAATTCCAGTTGCTTCTCTTTGGAATTAAGTGTAGCCCAATGTCGCTTTAGTGATAGCAATAGCACTTAGACTTACATACCGCTTCACAGTGCTTTGCAGCCCTCTCTAAGCAGGTAACAGAGTCAACATATTGCCCCCACCCATCTGGGTCCTCGTTTTATTGACCTTGGAAGGATGGAAGGCTGAGTCAACCTTAAGCCGATCAGAATCGAGTTGCTGGCAATCAACAGAATTAGCCTGCAATACTACATTCTAACCACTGCGCCACCACGGCTCTGATGTCACTATATCTTAACCAAAGAAAACAAAAGAGGAGCTACTTAGTAGTCCTGTTGGATGCATAACTGGGTTGAAACAAAGGGTTATAATACACTTAGTGACAAACAAAGGCGGTTGATGTTAGCCCTAAACTGCCCACAGCTAAACAAAACCCTGGTTAGAGGTTTTTAATGATGCCAGCCTAAGGCATTCATAATGAATATGGGGTAAACAATCAGCTAGTTGAGTTGAATCTCACATCTGTCTCTTTTTTTTTAATGTGACAGAGGAATTATTGAAAATTAGATTGTCAAAATTAGTGATTTGTCCGTGGTTCATCTCAGGGCAGGTGCAGAATGGCAGCTGTGACTAATTGACTTGAAATGATGTTGCTTACCCACAGTACAGCTGCAATGGCAAATTAATGTGTGTTGGCTTCAGCATCCTCCATCAATGATCACTTAGGAGATTAGCTCAGCTCAGAAGTTTACCTTTTCCAGACATAATCAGGAGAAGCTTTTCTAAAAGCTTCCTGTAAACCTTTCACTGCATTATTCATTCACTTGAAATTAAAATTATTTGGCTGACCATGCCTAGACTAGGAAGACTACCAGGATTGGGCCTGGCTAGTATTTTAAGAAAGACTACCAGAGAATATTTCCAGGCATAACTGAGAAGTTGGGAAAAAGTTTTGGAATAAGACACTGGCATTTCTATATTGTTGTGAAGAAGCCTACATGAATGTGACCATGAAGTCATCAGGACATGAACTTGACTTGAAGATTTAAATTCTTAGTTTTTAACTTGCAAACTTATTGAGGCAGAGGTCTAAATTTCTACAGGGTCATCCAAGCAATCTAATACATACTATGCCAATTTTAGTGGGCAGAACACCCTGCCTAATTAACATGTTGCAAATACTTTCCAGTCCAATTGTAACTTTCAATCAAATGTCAATATTAGATATAATATCAGTGATGGCCAGAGTGACAAAAGTGTAATTAGGAATAAAGTGATCTCATCAAACATTTTGAAAGTAGGTAACTCCCTCTTAGTATATCCAGAATTCTTTGGATAAAATATATCACCCACCACAGCAGCGGTCCCCAACCTTTGCGGTTTGGTGGCCCAGCTGTGGGGTGTGGAAGGGAACTGGGTTACACAAGTGGCAGGCTGGTGCGTGCAGGTGCCCATCCAGCCCTTATGCAAGTGGTAGGCCAGTGCACATGCACACAAGTGCCCACCAGCCCACCACTTGTGCAAGTTGAGCTGTGCATATGCTCCGGCCAGCCACTCACGCACCCCAATTCCAAATAGGCCACAGTTCGGTAGTGGGCCACAGCCCAGGGGTTGGGGAACCCTGCACTACATTACTTTTGAAGATTTTGATTTGTTAAGAATTCACCCTGCCATTCCTAGATCATATTTATGGCCTTATTTTGGTTTACCTCTATGACATAATCAGCACAACCACTATGAGAATCTCCAGTGATTTCTTGGTACTCAATGAATGTAATATAACCTCATGATATCGGGACAAGAGTGCACAATTTTCATTTGCTCAAGGCCTTTATGTGGCACACTGAAAGCTGCATTTAAAAAATTGGTAGGGCCATTTTTAAAGGAGGAGATGGATTCCAAGGCGCCTGAAGGCAGGACAAGAAGCAACGGATGGAAACTAATCAAGGAGAGAAGCAACCTAGAACTAAGGAGAAACTTCCTGACAGTTAGAACAATTAACCAGTGGAACAACCTGCCTCTAGAAGTGGTGAATGCTCCAACACTGGAAGTTTTTAAGAAGAGACTGGACAGCCATTTGTCTGAAATGGCATAGGGATTCCTGCCTGAGCAGGGTGTTGGACTAGATGACCTCCAAGGTCCCTTCCAACTTTATTATTATTATTATTATTATTATTATTATTATTATTATTATTATTATTATTATTATTATTATTATTATTATTATTATTATTATTATTATTATTATTATTATTATTATTATTATTATTATTAAGTCTTGAAGGGGCCTAAGGCACTCATTTGCAACTTCATATCCCCTGAAAGCAAATACTGTAAGTATGGTCAAATCCTCTGAGTGAGGGAGTCAGGGATCACAAAAATGTCCTTCATGCAACCTCTAACTCTTATTTTTTGCACTCCTGACATAGAATCTCCTATAATATCATTCCTAAGCCATGATGCTAGTTTAACTGAGATTCAGCAGTTACTCATATTGATGATATATTTTGAGCTTTCCTTCCATAAATCATGCAACACTGATTGAGAAAACACTGGAAACTTTGTTCAAAGTCTAATTATCTTGAGGACAGATGTGACAACATGAGCATAGTGAGGAAGATTCTGTTACAAATTCAGTGTAAACTATGAATCACTTGTTCTCTGCCTATGTTTGGGCTAAAATATCTCCCTGTTTGGAGGGAAAACAGAAGGAGGAATTTTAATGGAATTGGCAGCTTTGTGTCGATATAGCATAAATTGGAAGCCTTTTGGAGACAGAGTGCCACAAAGAACACTGTTGATCAGGATGAAGATAACAATGTGTGCAACAGCGGCAAAAATGTGTTTAATCACATGGGTAGACTTTTTTTTTCTCCACTTCTGTTGGAGGATGGGTAGGTGGTTCTTTTGCTTTTAAACTATACAAAGCCTCTTTTAGGGAGTCACACTGTAGTTGTCAATGCTGTAAACATTGGATGTTCCCGCTCTGACAACTGATGGAAATTGCAGCCATTTTCTCTTTGCTTTTAACATGCTTTTTCTGGTATTTAGAAATCAGGTACAGAAGGGGGGGGGGTTGGGATGAAAGCTCGAGCTCAGCTAGCCATAATAATAATGCTACTTTGTGGGAACCCAAGGACGAACTGATAACGTTTTGGCAGGCTGAGGAGCTGGAGAGAAAGCCCGTGCTTTTAGCTAATTGGGGAACGTGATTTACGACAGTTTATTGGGGGTGGGAATTGCACTTTGTTACTTTGTATCCGGGGAAAGGGAATTTAGTTTTTGGGTTCAGCTATGTAGTGCTGATACTTTGTTTCCGGAATAAAATGTTCTTTAAGGAAGAATTTTTGCCTTGAAGTTCTTTTGATGGGTTTCATCTATCAGAACCTCGACATTAACCCAAAACTACTTTCTATCTTATTTACCTTGGGGTCCTGAGCTCCAGTCACCTTCCCTAAGTCAGGGGATAGGCTGACGAAGACTCGGGGAAGATCTCAGCATGGAGAAGGAAGAAGCACCTGTAACCAGCACCCCGGCCATGGCTGCTGCCTCAGCGGAAGGAGCACAAGCCAACACACCGGCAGAGAAATGTTTGATGCCTTACAGCAGGGGGAAAGACCAAAGACGCGAGATCTGATCTGGTCATCAGAGTGGACCCTGCCCAGTGAAGACTCCAAGCACCTTGAGGCAACCCGGCCAAAGGCAAGCTCTTTGAAAGCGTCTGAAGCCAACTTGCAGGCAGGAGCCTCTCGAGGATCACACTCCCTGGACTGTAGGAGAGCCAAAAGATTGGAGACCACTGAGGACTCTGGAGAATGGAAGTACCTGTCTGCAGTCCGTAGCCAATTGATGGAGAAGTTGGTGGAGAGATTTGAAGGGCTGGAGATGAGGAGTGGGGAACAACTTTCTCACTCTTTGCATGCCAGTGAACATGATGATCAGCGGGGCTGACACAAACCTGTGCCTAAAAGAAGCCCTACCCCTGCTGATAGAGTACAGGTGGCTTCCCCGTCCTCAAAGCCACCAACATTGACCTCCAGCCCTGCAAGAAAGGAGAGTCCCAGCCACCGCTCTAAACATGGCAGTCCAAGTCGTCACTGCTCCTCCAAGACTCCAGAGTGCTGTTCATGACGTAAGAGCCCCAGCCACCAGAGAAGCCCTGATTGGTGTCAGTCCCTCGACAGGTACTGCTGCTGTGATGGTTCCAGGCAACGGGATTACTATGACAGCCCCAACGAATGGCCCCACTATCGAATTCCAAGCCAACACTGGGGCAGCCAAAGTCCAGATCATCACCAGTACCATAAGAGCCCTGACCATCACTACTATCAGTCACACAACCCTGTGCATCACTGTCAGCGCCACCCAAGCCTGAGGCCTACTCAGGGAGGAGACCCAAATGTGAGCGTTCAACAAGATTTAATACAACAGCTGCATGACCTGTTGGCCGGGCAGCAACAGGTCAGGGCACCGCAACCGTTGGGGGCCCGGCAGCAATTGGGGATGCCGCAGCCACCACTGCCTGGAGGTCAGCAGCCATTGGGAACACAGCAACAGTGGGGTTGGCAACAGCCCCTGAATGTACAACTACCGCAGGAGGGTCTGCAGGAATTGGGGATGCCGCAGCCACCATTGGGAAGTCAGCAGCTGTTGGGAGTGCAACAGTCACAGCAGGGAGGCCAACAACTGCTGGGAATGCAGCCGCGATGGGGGGCAGCAGCCCATGATGGCGCCACCCCTTAGAGTTACTTTTGATGGTGATCCAGAGAAGCTGATCTTCTTCCTCAATCAAGTATGTTCCCACATGCATTGCAATGCCAATTTCTACCCAAATCCCGCTGCTAGGGTCGACGTGGTCAAGACCAATCTGGAAGGGGAAGCATCTGAGTGGCTAAACAATCTGTACAATGAACAAGCACCTGAACTGGGGAATCTCCATCTCTTCCTCCTTGGATTAAGAGGCAGGTTTGAGCACCCATCCATAGCCCTCAAAGCAGAGAAATAAATTCACAAGGTAAAGCAAGACAGTAGACTTGCATTGGAATACATACGAGAGTTTCACAAGGTAGCAGGTCAGATAGAAAGGTGGCCTGAGCAGTCCCTAGTGCATCACTTCAAGGAGGGGCTAGAATAGGGTTTCCTGCCTGAGCAGGAGATTGGACTAGAAGACCTCCAAGGTCCCTTCCAACATTGTTGTTGTTGTTGTTGTTATTTCCTGATATGAATCACAAAAAAATGTTTAATGAGTTTCTTTCTCAAACTATGGATGTGCTATAGGGCAGGGCTTTTCAACCCATGGTACGCGTACCACCAGTGGTACTTTAGCACCTGGCTAGTGGTATGCGAGCCTTAGCTAATTGTAGTGGGGGAGGGAACCAGTTAAAGCGGAGCCACACAGACATGGAGGAGATCAGTTGGAGCTGCAGAGCTTGGCAGAATCCCCAGGATCTGCCATGTGGTGACATGCTAATTGGAGCTTCCGGTGCACCTGGAAGAGAAAAGGAGGAGGAGGGCAGAGAGAAGAGAAGGTATAAAAGGGGCAGACCAAGAAGAGAAGACTTTTTTCTTACCAAAGCAGTGAAGAGAGACAGAGCGAGTGGCCTGTTTTCGGAGGAATAGCGAGCGAGCAGCCTGTTTTCAAAGGAAGGGTGAGTGAACGATTGGTGTATTTTGGGGGGGAAGGGTGAGCAAGCGAGCGGCATGTTTATGAAGCACGTGTTTTCAGGCAAAGGTTGAGTTAGTGAGTTAGTGAGCTGGGCAGGAGCCCAGGAGAATAGCTACAGCTGATCCACGCTTCTGCGGAGCCACCCAGAAGTGCGGATCAGCTGTAGCCTGGCGTTGATCCTGTTCTTCTGTTAAATTAGCAAGCAGCACATTTTCCAGAGAAGTGCAGGTAAGTGAGCTGGGCAGGAGCCCAGGATCAGCGCGCTCAGCTACAACTGTTCTGCGCTTCTGCGGAGCCACCCAGAAGCATGGATCAGCTATACCCGGCACTGATTCTGGTGCTTCTGCTAAATTAGTAAGCAGCATGTTTTCCGGCAAAGCACAAGCAAGTGAGCTGGGCAGGAGCCCAGAATTGGTGCATGCAGCTACAGCTGATCAGTGCTTCTGCGGAGCCATCCAGAAGCGTGGATTAGCTGGAGCCCAGCACTGATCCTGGCGCTTCTGCTGAGCCCCCAAAAAGTGTAGATCAGCTGTCAGGGTTCAGCAGAAGTGCCAGGATCAGTGAAGCAACGAAGGAAGCAACGAAACAACAAAGCAAGGAAGCAAGGAAGGAGATGGGAATGAGAAGGTGGGAAAGAAGGAGGGGAGGAAGGAAGGAAGGAGATGGGAATGAGGAGGAGGGAAGGAAGGAAGGAAGGAAGGAAGGAAGGAAGGAAGGAAGGAAGGAAGGAAGGAAGGAAGGAAGGAAGGAAGGAAGGAAGGAAGGAGATGGGAATGAGGAGGGAGGCAGGGTGGGAGGGAAAAAGGAAGGAACCTGCCCCACGCTAACCAGAATGCTAATACGGCCCTCAATGAAATTGAGTTTGACACCCCTGATATAAAAGGTTGTTAAGTGAATCTGGTTTACCCATTGACTTTGCTTGTCAAAAGGTTGCAAAAGGGGATCACATGATCTGGAGACACTGCAGCCATCATAAATATGAATCAGTTGCCACATATCCAAATGTAAATCACATGACCCTGGGAATGCTGAAATAGTCATCAGTGTGAAAAATGGTCATGTCATTTTTTCAGTGCCGTTGTAACTTCGAACAATCACTAAGCAAACTGTTGTAAGTCGAGGACTACCTGTACTTTATCACTTTTTTCTTTTTTGGGGGGTCATCACGTTTTTGACACCTTGCTAGGTAAAACTGGTAGTACTCAGATATTGCCATATCCTAAAAGTGGTACAATGGGTGAAAAGGTTGAAAAGCCCTGCTATAGGGCATCACAACATGCTTTATGGAATTAGAATAGAATAGAATAGAATAGAATAGAATAGAATAGAATAGAATAGAATAGAATAGAATAGAATATCTTCTAGTCCAGGGGTGTCAAATTGCCGGCCCGTGGGCCGGACGTGTCATGTGAAAGCCACGCCCACCCCATTGCCGGCAATGGCAAAACTGTCCCGATACATTGCGCGATGTCATGAGTTTGACATGTCTGTTCTAGTCCAAGCATATTCAGCATTAAGAATATTCAGAATTAAGCATATTCAATGGCATATGCTAGGAACCTAGGAACAGACAGCATAGAGGACAATCTATCCCTCTCACTCCCCAATAATTTATTTAATTGTAAATAGCAAATATCTCTTCTTAAGGTTGGAACCTGACAAGAATGTAATGTTGATTGAAAAACATTAAAGATGATGATGCCATTTATAAAAACATGGTATCTTCTATGAAAAACAAGCATGAGATGCCTTTCAAAATATTTTATGCAGATGTCTTTCGAAGCAAGGTTGGTTGTAAAATGATTCTGAATTACTAAAAGGCTTTAGGCAGGAGTGAGGTGCATTTTTAAATCTGAACATGCATTTGCATGTTAGCAAAATACATTTTCAATAGCTAAATTTAAAGCAGCTGCTGCAATTTCTGCCTTCAGAGCATATCAATGTTGTGAGCTCATTCGTACACCAGGAGAGCTGGTGAATTGTAGTCAGAACGGAAAGCTGCTTCTTTATAGCTCTTTGAATTCTGCTTTGCAAAACCTCTACTTAAGTGAATAGTCTCATCCTGTTTCCCTTATTCAAGGAAATTCTACATTTAAGCCATTGATTTCTGGAAGGGAGGGTTAATTTTGTAAATGCTTCACTTTAGCTGCATCTTAGGGGAAGAGCAAAAACTGAAGCTTCTCGGAATTCTGAAAATGGTTGTGGGAAACAGGATCTATCCTAAAGCAAAAGAACTTATAGACAAGGCTAAATAATACTCCAGCTAAATGTATAACTTTTTTTGGCATTCTTTGTTATATCATTACTATAATATTAGAGATAGCCATAGCAATAGCACTTAGACTTGTTTTCCGGCGGTTTATAGAGTCAGCATATTGCCCCCAATAAACTGTATTCTCAGTTTATCAATCTCGGAAGGATGGAAGGATGAGTCAACCTGATGAATGTTCATATATACTCCAAAATATAAGTTCTGGTTCTGGTTCTAGTTTTAGTCCCAGTTTAGGCATCTTTCTCAGCCCAACCTACCTCACAGTGTGGTTGTTGTGGGGGAAATAGGAAGAGGAAGATTCCTTTGCCATCTTGAGTTATTTATTAAAATAATGAAGGCAGATAAAAACCTGATAAATAAATATAAGGAAGAAACCATCACATAGATTTCACCCATCCAACAAATATATAGACAATATTTTTGGAAAGCACTCTCATAATTTTTATATGAGAGAGAGAGAGAGAGAGAGAATGAGAAAGAATGTGAGAGAGATGGGGGGGAGAGGGAGAGGGAGAGAGAGAGAGAGAGGGAGGGAGAGAGAGCAGGCAAATATATTACAAGAGTAAGTTTGGTCTAGTGGTTAAGGCATCAGTCTAGAAACCAGGAGATTGTGAGTTTGACTCTTGCTTTAGCCATGAAAGTCTTCCACTCTCAGCACATGGCATCACATTCTGGCTTACAAGCCAATCAGTCAATTCCTGTTGCAACCAAATAGATCAACACTCATAACCTGCACTTGCCGGAAAATGCTAAGAAGAGGGGGGAGGATGGAATCCGGTAGTTGATAGCAGTGTCTATGCTTTAGCAGAAAAAATGAGTAGATTTCAAGTTCTAATTAGGTCAAGGATTGATAGGTAAGACACTATAACTGAGCAAATAGTTTTATATAATGCCCTGTAGCTAAACATTATATAAATGACTCTTATAATGCAAGTATAGTAAACTACGGTATGTTATTAAAGCAATCAAATCATATTGCTTATGTTTGAGATAGAAAAGTTAACCTTGGAGATATATTATTCATCAATCTCTTGAATGAAGATACACAACTGTCTATTCAATCCTGTTCTGGAAACAGTCCAATAGTCCAACTTTCTGATGAAAGGTTTTGTATAACACAGACTGATAAATGAACAAATGGAAATGATGTATGGCTTATAACTTTCATTTGGAAAATAAAAACTTCCAAGGTGGTTAAAAGGATTGAAAGCTTTTGTCAAATTACAAAAACACTGTTATGTCAGTAAGAGACATACTCTGACCTTTTACATCATGACACCTGTACATGTGGTGATGTTTCTGTCAAAGGGCATAACTATTTTATCATTTACCTCCCCTTATCTCCCCCACAGACACCTCTGAATCATAGTTAGCAAAGTACCATGGATGGGTTCAAATATTGTGCAAAGCCATTGTGTAATTTGCATGGCAGTTGTAAACCAGTCATGCTGGATTCTAATGAACTATAAATTCAAGTATTCAATTATTGAAGTTAACTTTTGGAATCCAAGGAATAAATGACTGCTTGGAAATATCTGGACACTTGAACTCACAGTCTATTAGAATCCAGCATAGTAGCCAATAGCTGCATTAAACCAAGCCAGGAAATCAAACAATGGCTGTGCACAATGTTTGAACCCATCCATGGTACTTTGCTAACTATGGCTCAGAGGTGTCTGTGGGGGAGATAAGGGGAGGCAAATGATAAAATAGTTGTGCCCTTTGACAGAAACATCACCACATGTACAGGTGTCATGATGTTAAGGGGCAGAGTTAGCTTTGCTAACTATTGCTCAGAGGTGTCTGTGAGGTGAGATAAGGGGAGGCAAATGACAAAATACTGGTGTGACAGAAACATCACCACATGTACATGTGCCATGATGATATACCTGTGTACAAAAGGGGCAGAGTTTGTCTCTCAATGGCATGACACTGTTTTTGTAATTTGACAAAAGCTTTCAATCCTGAGGATACCTGTTCCATACTTTGTGGTTTCATGGACTGAGAAAACAGCCTGGTTCTATGGTTCTATAGTTGAACAAACAAGGTTTAATGCAATCTATTACCAAGATCTGCATTTTTCAATTTAAAGTGACTGATTGGTGTTCATGACTTTCCTGAACCAGGATGATATGTGATGCTGGTCATGTATTTTATTATTGAGCTTATTCACTCAATGTTAGCTGAGAAACTTGGCAAGGTAGCTCTCATTCATGTTTGAATGGGAGACCTCCAGAGAATTCTGAGAACTGAGAGTCTTGACTTGGTAGTGAAAAAAGAAAATAAAAAAATTCAGAACTGCAAATCCAGTCTGAATTACTGCAAAAAAAAAAACAACCCAAAACAAACAAACAAAAACTCAACCATACATGGAAGTTTGGAAAGTCACCAGGACTGATCTTGCTTGGAAGACCTTACATTGATTTCATTATTTTATTTATTTTTGCAAGGCAGAATTGGTGTCCCTTAGTTTGCCATTTTTCTCATAAAGGGATAGAAAGAGAAAAATAAACAATACTGTACTACCAATTGCAATCCAAAGAACTGGATCTAGACCAGATCATGCTTGAACTGGACCTATTCTGCTACAATAAATTAATTTAATCATAACAAATATTACCTCTAATCATAATTAAAGCTTCATCCGGATGGAATTCATGATTACTATTATAAAAATGAGCTTAAATATAAAAAGAAACAATTCCCAATATATTTTTGTAGCAGATAATAGCCACAATGCTGTTCTTCTTTAACCTAATAAAGACAGAGATTAGATGATAGATAAATGATACATGATATAAATAGACAGACAGATAATTAAATTACTTGGAGCTTGATAGAGCAATGAACATATCTGACCTTCAGACTTTTAGCTCCATGTATTTCTACCCTAGTATAAAGGAATCTATTGTATTCATAGTATAGGCATTTTCTGATTCATATGAAATGAATGCTCTGTCTTGATGAAAATTGAATGGTTCATTGGGTCTTGTGACCGATGACTTCCCAGTGACATGCGAAAAGATACATGTCTAGTTGTCAATGGGTGGATAATTCATGTTATTGTCAGTCCTTCGAGATGGATCAGAATAGAACATCAGAGCAATAAATGCTAATACTACTTTTATTATAAACTTATGGTAACAGAATCTTACAAGCCTGAATGCAACTTCCTCCTTTTTCTCTTTATCATCATGAGAACTAGGGAGGAGTCACATCTGACATGCTTTCTCAAATTACATTTCTGCCCTGGATTCAGATTTCATTAGAATAGAATAGAATAGAATAGAATAGAATAGAATAGAATAGAATAGAATAGAAGCTGGAAGGGACCTTGGAGGTCTTCTAGTCCAGCCCCCTGCTCGAGCAGGAGAACCGATACCATCTCAGACAAGTGACTGTCTAGCCTCTTCTTGAAGATCTCCAGTGATGGAGCGCCCACGATTTCTGGAGACAAGCTGTTCCACTAGTTAATTGTCCTCACTGTTAGGAAGTTTCTCCTTAATTCCAGGTTGCTTCTCTCTTTGATCAGTTTCCAACCATTGTTTCTTGTCCTTCCCTCTGGTGCTTTGGAGAATAGTTTGACCCCATCTTCCTTGTGGCAGCCCCTCAAATACTGGAGTACTGCTACCATGTCTCTCCTATTTCTTCTTTTCTTTAGACTGGCCAAACCCAAGTCCTGCAGCCGTTCTTCATTTGTTTTAGTCTCCAGCATTTGATCGTCTTAGTTGCTCTTTTCTGAACTTTTTCCAAGGTCTCAACATCTTTTTTGGAGTATGGTGACCAAAATGGGTTTCAGTACTCCAGGTGTGGTCTTACTAGGGATTTATAAAGCGGTAGTAATACTTTGCGTGATCTTGATTCTATCCCTCTGTTTATACAACCCAGGATTGTATTAGCTGTTTTAGCTGCTGCTGCACACTGCTGGCTCATAGTCAAGTGATCGTCCACTAGGACTCCAAGGTCACTCTCACAGTTACTGTTTTGAGCCAGGTCTATCTGACTGTTGCCTTGGTTGTGGCTTTTCCTCCTATTTCTCTTATTACCACAGCCATTACAGTTACCAAGTGGGCAACTACCAGCAGCAAAAGGTCTCATCAGGTTCAGGTAGGTCAACAATGTGCCTTTTCCCCTAAAGCCCAGCGATCTGTTTGTATCAAGCCCTTCTGGGGATTACCTACACAGCAAACAGCTTACTTTGTGTGATAATATGGGACCTATAGTTTTGTTGGTACTCTTTTCAGTACATGACCTAGTTAATGTCCATACTAAGAGTTATGAGACCAAGTTCATCTGAGAGCAGAATGATGATTTACTTCTTTAGTGAGGACTTAACCAAACAGCAATAACAAAAACAAAACAAAACTCTCCCCTCAAATAATAATACACAGTGTAGTTATTGGCTGATGCCCCATACCATTCTAAGCCTTTAGGTTTATATAATTCCACAGTGACAGGCATTTAGTCTTACCCCAATCAGCAGAGCTGCAATAATGGGGATGGGAAAAGCTGTCATATTCTATGTGTGCTTTCCTCCTTCTGTTTCTCTCCTGAATATATACAGGGATGTCATTTTATTGCTTTCTCGCCTGTGTGGTTTGCTAGGTCTGCGTGCAAAGATAAGGAAGGAAGAATGCCTTCTGGACAGATGGCTTCCTGAAACAATTTCAAAAGCATGGATCCCTCCTAAGGGCTCTTGGCTTTATCATCAAAAAACATGGAGAGAAGGTCTTTGGTGAGAACAGGCACATCCAAAGACACACTTCAGTTATTGTTTGTTTGTTTGTTTAGTTCCAACTATGATGATACTTTGTTGTGGCTGATGCAACCAATATATCTGAAGTTTTTTTGTTTGTTTTTTAAAAGTATGCTCTGCTGACACTCTAGTCTCATACCTCAAAGATCATAAATGGTACCACAGTATTCTGCAAGGCAATCTTTGGGAGTCAGTCCTTTGGCGACCAAATAGCAAAGTCTGTCTGTCTGTCTGTCTGTCTGTCTGTCTTCTGTCTGTCTGTCTGTCTGTCTGTCTTCTGTCTGTCTGTCTGTCTGTCTGTCTGTCTGTCTGTCTGTCTTTCGCTTGAATGAAAAATGAATTGTTTACTGATTTTCAAGGGAGAATCAGCAGACAAAGGGAGGACTCAATCCATGCCTGCACAGTGACAAGGCCCAGAGATGCAGTTCCTACAAGCAATTACTAAAGTTTAATGCAGCAGAAGGAGAAAAATATTAAATGCATCTCAGAAGATGAATCTTATTAACTATGTTTTAAATAGTTAACTATTATTTAAATGTAAATCAAATAAAAGTTTACCCCAGGCACTACTTTTTAGAGCATAGCCACTGCCATATCACTCAAGGCAAGGCAAGACAGAACAGGGAGAAAGAAACCCCTGAGCATCCTTCCCAACCTATACCACACCCCAGATCTGTGTCATCCCATGGTGTGCCTTTTCTGACCAATACATATGACCCACAAGAACCCTGGTGGTGCAGTGGTTAGAATGCGGTATTGCAGGCTAACTCTGCCAACTGCCAGCAATTTCATTCTGACTGGCTCAAGGTTGACTCAACCTTCCATCCTTCTGTGGTCGGTAAAATGAGGATCCAAATTGTTGGGGGCAATATGCTGACTCTGTAAACCACTTAGAGAGGGCTTTAAAGCACGATGGATCGGTATACAAGTCTAAGTGCTGTTGCTATTACTATACAGCACCTATTGTTCACCCTCACACACCCTACCTAACCTGTGCTACCAACAAAGTTTGCCCTATGATGCACTATTTCACCCGATTGAGTTTCACCCAGTTGAAGGGTTGCAATGTATCAGATAGTTTTAATTGTATATAGAGACACACACACACACATGGTTCATATTAATCACTATAAAGATATACATACACATGCATGCACACACGTGTATGAGCGTGCACATACACACATAATAATCTAGCAGGAAGACCCAGTGATCCAGTGAAGATTCAGTAAACACATGACAATACAGATTAGAAGCAAAAATAAAGCAAGATTTCCCCCCCCCTTTTTTTTGGTAAAGATAAGAAATATTGAAAGGGAAATGAAAATAGGAGCTGAAGCAGCTGAAGAATAGCAGACAGATTAAACTCAGAGACTAACAGGGATTATAACTTTAGGTCAGACAAACGGGCTGAGAATTAAGTAAAGATGAGGATAATAAAGTATGAACTTAGAGAAAGACATATAAAAAACAAGGTAAAATAAAAGGCAGGACAATTTTTTTTAAATTTTCTTTCTCTTTTAAATAACTATTCCTAAACAAATGAGAGTGGGAAATTGAACACAAACCACTCAGTAGTACTTCTCTAAGCGCACTGATTGCAAGATTAGCAGAGGCAAATAAATTCAGAGACCAGTGAATTATATTACCACCAGAGAGCCTATTAAACAATTTAGCCCTGTCCATCCTGACTGGTGTGGGTAAAGAGGAAAAGCTGCATTAATCTTTGAGACTCCAAGAATCTAGTGCAGGGGTAGTCAACCTTGGCTCTTTTATGACTCGTGGACTTCAATTCCCAGAATTCCTGAGCCAGGAATTGAAGTCCACGAGTCATAAAAGAGCCAAGGTTGATTACCCCTGATCTAGTGTATCATCTTTGAACCTCTTTGGTGTGATTCAAGGGACCTGATCGCTTCACCATCTTGAATCAATTCACAAAGGAAATTTGTAGAGGATACAATTCCCTTTCAGGGTAAGCAATTTTATAGAAAGCAAAGAAGAAGAATCTTCTTCAATTAGCTTTTGCGGTGGAGTAAAGAGTAAAGAAGTTATGGTATGTCCCTAGAAGAGCTATTGAAGAATTATTGTACATGCAAATCAAATATTGTTCATGTGGTCACTTTCAGTGTTGAATCCAATATGATGGCACCTCTCTAACCAAGTATGATATTTAGCTCTCACACTGATAGAAAGATCAGGAGCAAAACAATGAACAGATGGAAATTGTTCATCCTTCACACATAGAAAAAGTAGGCTACTTTTTCTGTATGTGAAGGAAGAAAACCAATGCTTTATTTCTCCTTATGCTTTATTTCTGCTTCTAATCTCTATTGTCATGTGCTGACTGAATGAGCAGGAGAAAACATGAGAATTTTTGGCAACTAATTATCTATACATAGATGTCTCATTTTAATTTAGAGCACTTATTGGAATTCTTGTGTTGTAACTTGTTCCTTCTTTCTTCTTTTTCCAATATATACTTATTAAGGATTATATAAAACAGGTAAAACTAATACAAAAACCTAATACAAATATATTAAAAACTCCCCCCGCTAGTAAGAAAAATAAATTCCCCCTTCACTCCAATAAGCTTATTCAATATTAACAACTTATCACTATCTCTTAAATTATAAGCAGATACTTCATTCTATACCTCATACCATTTTCTCTAATCTTCAGCTGTCCTTGTTAATCAGCAAAGATTCAGTAAAAGTCAACAAAAATATCTAACAATCTAAGAACATAATCTCCCTTTACATTTAATCTAAATCCCCCTTCTCACTCTCTTAACAATTAAACATTGCAAAAATAATAAAAGCTATTAAATATTACCAGGAATAACAACCTCTTATTTAGATAACAAAAATGACATAAATATTACATAAATATTATTAATCCCTTAAACCATTAAATATTCCCCAAAGAAAAAACTATCCAATCCAGATATCATTAAACATAATCAAAATATCAAGTCATTTAACCATAGTCAAATAAACCAAGTTTGTATTTCACGTGTCCTTCTTCCTTCCAGCCATCCTTAAGTACTATAGTTAAAATTCTAAAACTCCTGCTTTCTTCTTTTATCTTTGCCTCTTAACATCTTTATCAAAATCCATTTGTAATTTCTATGAAATAACTCCAATAAGTCTCTTACATTTCAATTTAGAAGGATAGTCCACATTGCATTGGTATATCCTTTTTAATATTTTTAATGATCATCCAATTCCAAAAGAGATTTCCATCTCTTTTATTATATCTGTAAGGCCATTTTGTTAATCTTTAGAGGGGTTTGCTCATCTTCAGCAGCAACTTTTGGTTCCAGTAAAGAGTTAAAATGCCTGAGCATTTTACAAGCCTAGAAATCAAACATTTCCTTTAAAGCAGGCATCATGTGCTTTGGTCAGCAACCTTCAAAGTCTTGCTTGTGTTTGAAAAGTAAAGAACACAGATATTTCCCACACAAGAAGATCTTTGTAATTAATTTCCCAAGTTGTTCTTTAAATCAGTTTCACTAAGCCTTAGCATTAAAATCTTTCCCTAAAAAAAAAAAATTCTAAAGTCACCCCTTTGCTGTATATTGCAAAAGAAAGAAAGAAAGAAAGAAAGAAAGAAAGAAAGAAAGAAAGAAAGAAAGAAAGAAAGAAAGAACTTACAATGCTGAAATGATATAATTTTCTTTCTTTTTAAAGGGATTAAAGGGAAACTCAACCAGCAACTGATAGGTTTGTGGTTCTGAAGGTTTTTTAATCTTAAAGAGGCAGTAAAAAAACAAACCTCCAAATTTAATTTAAAAAACGAGGTTTACTCAAACCTTGAGTCTGTCAAAGGCTGCATTTATCGATCAGAGCATGATGGAACCCACGACTCCCAACTGATTACAAGGGGCTGCAAATAATTCTATTTCTGCTGTCTAGTCACAAAAATCAGCTGTCTGGAGTACATGTGGGGAATCTCCAGATCTATATTTGTTCCAGAGAGACTTTTGGCAGTCTGGATCTTATATCCAACTGCCTTTTTGATTGTAATGCCCCCACATCTGCAGACTGGGGAAAAAAGTGTGAGTACTGGTTTACCTTGCCTCACTGAAAGCTACTATTCTTTCTCACAAAGACTGCTAAAGGATTCTTGTTTCCAGGCCTGACCATTGGAGGAAGGTATATAATACCAGAATGGGGAATTTAGTTGTTGTTCAGTTATATAGTCAGTTTATTTCAGGGTATGTAGACTTCTTCATCATGACTCACAAAAGCAAGCAAACAAAAACATTTGTTCTTACTCATTTTATTTTTTAAAAGGGCCATGCCCTATATACTGGTCTATACAACTTTGTTCATCTTTTCTATTAAATTACCTAGAACACATTTTTTGGATTATACAACATGACTGGTGTTTTCATTTTTATAGATTTTTTTTAACGCTCTGCCCACCTCTGTGTACAATTTAGCTTTATGAACAGATACAAGTTAGGAATTCAGTTACACGCTGCAGCCTTTTGATCCAGGAATTCTCATACCCCTATAATATAACTTATCAGTGCCAAATGTTCTTATTACATTGTGGTGAGGATGATTAACTGAAGAACATTCCATTGGAAATTCCCCAGCATTACCTTTAGTTGGGGAGCCATAAACCTGTTATATTGCAGGAAAGTAGACAAATAAAACATTTGAGCTGGGTAATCTATCCATGGCTCCATGACAATGAAATCTAATATTTTACAACCACAGATCATTGTTCTCCCTCCACCCCTCACATTCTCTCTTTCTGCGATGTCTAATTGTGGTCAGGCAGTGATCCTGTTCAGGTATTTGCCTCACTTCATTACAGTTTAATTAGGCTGGGGTACATGAATGCATTAGGCCTTCCACTTATATTCCTCAAATGTCAATGCTTATTGAACTGCCATTTAGTTCAACATAAAATTATGCAGGGACTTCATAAACACATTTAGCTAAGTACCTTTATAAACTTTTCCCCAACCTCCAACCAGAGCTGTCTTTCTAATCTAAACCAAATGCATTCAGAGTTCTTCTCCCTTTCAGAAATTTGCACCGTAGGCTTAAATAACAATTTGGTCTGAAGGATTTGGACAATCATTTATTTGAAATGGTATAGGGTCTCCTGCTTGATCAGGGGATTGGACTAGAAGACCTCCAAGGTCTCTTCCAACTCTATTATTATTCTATGATATTAAATATATGTTTATATCTCCAGCGTGAGTAATTCCTGTACAGACAAATAAATGTATATGACTAATACTAAAACCCCCCAAATCTTAGCAGTGATTTTTTTTAGTATTGAATATTTTACCCTTCCTCACAGTAACCCTTTAGCACCAAAATGACAAACTAAACTAAAAATCAAGAAACTAAAAAAAAATGGAATAAGTGAGTGTTATTTCAATTTTTGTTTTAACTTGGATGTTGCCCAATTCTGTAAATGTCCTCTTAATTCTACATTAAGAACAATGTAGGATGGTCATACTAGTAGCTTCTGATGTCTATGCACTATACAACATGAAAGGAATTTTGAATGCTTAGTTGTGGTTCTTGGGCTTTTACACATTAGATAAGAGCCAAACTTTTGGAAAGTATGTGCTATATAATGCAAGGAAGCAAAAGTTAGAATATTAGAGGCATTAATTATTCAATATTGTATAGATATAATAGATATATTCGGCTATTCAGGTTGATCACTTGGTTTTTATAAATGGCACCATTATTTAATAGAAGAACAAAATTCCTAACCCTAGTCTGGGTAAGATATATAGCTGATGAGAAAAAAAATTGTAGACATTATTATCTTCATGTAGCAGTATCAGTCAAATTNCAAATTATTGTTGGTTTTCCAGGCATGCCATATAATAATTCTTATAGTTAGAGGAATAATATGGTATTGTGCTACTTGTTCTCATATCTCTGGAGAAATTCTTCAGCGTTTTAAAATTTTGACTGGATGTATATGTTTGCATGTATGTGCAGAGAAAGAGCATGTATAATGGAAAATAGAAAATTATGAATATTGGAGGAAAATCTCTGCAAAGAATCCCCCTCTTCCTCTGCAGAAAAGGCTTAGAAAAATGCGCCCGCTTTTAGATGCAGCATGTATATATTAGGATCACTATTATGTATATACCAGGGGTAGGCAACCTTGGCTCTTTTATGACTCGTGGACTTCAACTCCCAGAATTCCTGAGCCAGCCATGCTGGCTCAGGAATTCTGGGAGTTGAAGTCCACGAGTCATAAAAGAGCCAAGGTTGCCTACCCCTGGTTATATACCCTTTTCTACTGAGCTGATAAACAATGGGACTGAACAAAAATTGCCATAAGTTACACAAAAGCTTCAGCACAAAGGCAATCGACAGACTCAGCTATGTCTACAAATATTTTTTTTACAGCAATAAATTCGCTGTACAAATATATGGCACAAAAGCTGCGCTATTAACAGCAATAGCAGTCAAGAACTTTGTGGCAGAGCAGAGCAAATTGAATCCCTATCACAAATACCCTGAAATGCTCACAGCTGGATGAGTATTTGGATATGTTTGCCTGGGGAACAAAGTGATTGCTATCACTGTAGGCATTTATGCAACTTAAGAAAGTTTGTTTAATGACCTTTCCTGGCCACCAATGGCTAGAGGTTTTTGGACACATCCGAACTGTGTGTCCTTGCACATTGTGCCAATTATCTGCAACTTTGTCTTTGTTTCTTATCAGCAGGCCATTTATTTTTCTATTTTATCTTGCTTCCTGCTGGTTTCTGTATGTTAGTTCCTTATGAGCCTACTATGATGATGATGATGATGATGATGATGATGATGATGATGATGATGATGATGATGATGATAACTTTGGTGGTTTGGGGAGACTGGCACCAATCATGTTTACTCTTCAAGTGGCTACTGAATAGCAAATAGCTACTGCCATTTCTTTATCAACTGAGCTTATGCATACTCTATGATGCTCATCTTTGGGTAGCTTTTCAGTACTGTCCCATTCCTACTCTTACAAGAGGTAACTGTGTTTGAGTCAGTCCTTGTATTCTGCCATAGATAGATCTATTTCTCTTTGAATTTATTTTAGCTTGCTCCAAAATAAACAGAAAGTTAATGGATTGTTCTTTTAAAAATGAAGATTTTTAAACATATATTTTTAAATATATATTTATTAAAATGTATTTACTACCCTTCATTGCTGATTAATTGTTGTTGAAAATGGCTGCAGTTGTACCCAGTATTAAGCTACATGTAGGGAAAGGGATGTCCAAATCAAAATGGCGGGCATGGCCAGCAATCAAAGCCCTGCCCCTATTAACATCCATCCAATATGTTCAATGTATATGAAGTATCGACTGCAATGATGATTGCTTGTTTCCAAGCAAGCTAGCACTTATTCCCAAATTTGAAACCAAAAATTAAAGCTGATTTGTAATCTCATGGACAATTGATAATAGTTATATGGAAACATGGAAGTATGATCTTCCAGGGTATTAAGGCAGCAGTGTAATGTTGGGTTTCGATTACTAGTTATCCTGGAAGCAACTAACCCAATCTAGTTAAATGGATCGCATGTGAAAGGTGTGTATAGACAACTGTGAATCCTGAGTTATTTTTCCCACTTCTTATAGGTGGCAGTGATCTTGTACGGTAGTTTGTAGTAAGACATTGTTCATGTGTATCCTGACTTACAGTTGTGTCAGAATGCAGCCAAGGTCAAAAACTCCAGAACTGTAAAGATAGTTAAAACCAACCAACTGACATGCTCAAAGTCTTGGGCAAATGAAAAAGTAAGCTGTTGAAAGATAAAGTAAGGCATCTGGGATGCCACAAATCCTAGTAGTAACATTCAAGAAAGAGGCGCTTCTCCCAAGGCCTTTAAGGCTTTAGAAGTGCCATGTCCAAGCAAAATAAACATGTGCTTGGAGCACCAAGGGAAGTCTCCCACCCAAAGCCCTCATAATTTTTTTCACTGCCACACATGACTTTAGTTTTCAACACTTATTGAATCATAAGATCTTGTCAGTTAATAATGGAAAGGCTGAAGGTCACATTTTTGGGCTGTGCTTAGGGCATCAGTTGGCCTTCATTCAATCATGTCCGAGACAGCCTGCTGGCTCCTGTTACTTGCATTTCAACATATGTTAACAACCCTAACATTCCTTAGCCTCCTGACCAAAAGCCTGATAGTCACTTTTGCTGATGTATTGGAATAATCTGCACTCAGTGCCAAAAATGAGCTGGCTTATAGACCATCATATCCCAACTGCCAAGTCAGTGGGTGGTTCTTGGCATCAAGCAAGCAAGCAGTGCCCTTGCTAAAAGATGGACATCTGTGAAAGAGTGTTGTTAACTCCCCATTGGGCTCCCACTTCTTTCACAAGATTGAATTACGTCTTTTTTCCTGAAGACCCCATTAAATGGAAAATTCGGCACTGTGGAAGAAAGCACAAAAATTTCCTGACGATGCAGAATGCTGCAGCGATAAGCCACAAGTGATTGCTGTGTCAAAGTGAAGAGCCTGTTTTTCATTTCTTCCCATGAAATGTGCCAGAGGTCAAACCCAGGACTGTAAAAAAAAAAGGGAATTGCTATATTTTCCTTTTTCCCACTTTCACAAACACATCAAATATTGTCGAAAACTCCCAATTTGACAAAGGGTAAATGATGACAGCTAAAATGTTGCTAAGTAGTACAGATCTACATCTACAGTAGATACCTTGACAACCTTGGATGTAAATTAGACTTGTCACCAACCTTTCAGTTTTAGTGACATATGAAGCAAGTCTGGGCTTCCTGCTCCAGAGAAACATCTAAATTATGTTAACAGATGCCCATCCACGAAGTGAATATTGAACGAGACATTTCAGCTTTGATTATTGTCTCAACTCTTTTTATGACTCCTTTGAAACTGTGGTCATCTTTTCAATTTCCTATTCTACTTTCTTTCCTCATAATATTGTCTCCAATGTATTTGTTTATGTCTTGTGCCTTTGGATGTATTTTGTTAGGTGAAGATGGAGCAACTTTCCAGAATCCCTTTTATCAATCTGTGTTGCATATTTTGATTCTGGATCTTTCAAAATAAAACTTCCTGGTCAAAGTTAGTGACAGCCACTCTCCTCACTGCATGTTAGATGAATGCAATTTTTCTCTATCTGAAGTGAATGGATAACAATCATAAATATATGTGGAAACCCAAACACTGAAATAACTTCTGGAATTAGTATTTTAACTTATTAACTTTCTTGAATTGAATGAACACTCTCGATTCATCTCAGCTTTTTAAATATTAAATTTTACGTAATTGTACTCAGTTCCAGAGTTAAAGTGTACAACTGAAATAATTAAAATTGTACTTAACTTCTGAATTTAATACTTTAGGTACTACTGCACTTCTTCTGCATATGGAACTTGGAGAAATTGTCTTTATTGAATCCTCCTGCTCAGAGCACAAATAAGGCAATATTTAAAGAATCACTGTATTAGAAACCAAAAATCTCATAATGGGTTGGATCTTCAAAATTAGAATTTGTTGGGGTCGGATTGGCTGCATTGTCATATAATTTAATTTCTCGATATATGGATATATACATCCATTGCCTTTTTCCAGCTGGCATATGGTATTGAATTTCTTTTATGGAAGTTGTTATCAATAGTATCTGAGACTTTAATAGGACTGGACCATCAATGGGGAAAGGTTAGATGGAATACACTACCAATCCCTTTTAACAGTAACAGGGAGAATGCAGTGGTGTCTGACAACTACACCAGCCTATTAAGAGACCCACAGTT